>NW_027210661.1:640000-930000 GCF_029030835.1 Brachyistius frenatus
TGCTTTAGGTTTAGGGACACAAAGTACTTGGTTAGGTTAGACAATGGTTCGGGCTAAATGTGACAAGGTCGCAGTTTGGTTAGGGGTAGCACCAAACCTACTTCGTTAGAGTCAGGAAAAGATCATCGTTGTGGTTCAAATAAGTAATTTTAGGCAAGTAATGTTATATTTGATCACATTAGTTACGTAACGTATGTTGCGTAAGTTAAATACGTTATGCAAGGAATGGCATTTTTTCTCCCTGGTTAAAAGTCCTGTGTTTGTTTCATCCAGTCACCCCCAGCCTTCGCTTTGCAGACTTTAAGACTCCTTGAACTTTGTCACACGACTTCCATCTCATGACCTCGATCTTTGATCCTGGTCGTACATGCGTGTACTTTTCATGCCTAAGCGAGGCCAAACGTGACGCTGACACAATATCCCCTAGTGGACTAACGGGTGTATTACACACTTTATATGGCTGGACATTTTTCTGGAGCAATGCGATCAGCCTTAACCAAGTTTGACAGTTCAAACCTCAATCTTCCAAACTATTTATGTAAAAAATAAAACATTCTTTACTTGACTTAAAAATTTGGAAGTATCATTTTCTGTTTGCATTCTCTCATTTATATTAAATCATATCTATTCTCTAAGTCATATCAAACTTGCAAAGTTAGATCTTCTTATCCAGGTTGTAATTTTGTATTTTAATATTATAGTGAGTGGACCTGCACAAAACATATTTTCCTGAAATTTGACATGGAATATTTGCCACTTTTGGCAACCCTTGCATCTTGACAACATTTAAAGGACGCAGTCGGAAATGATTAGATGATTGAGTTCTTTGCGAAAGTCATGGGAGTCCTAAAAACATCTTTAAGTTCTGTATCATGTGCAAACTGTACATTTTCTAAGATGTAAGGGGACATCTGTCCTTGATGCTTTTAGTGTGTGAATTTGACACCTACACAGTCCTCCTAAGAGAAGGTCCTGAGAATCTTCCCCCTTTCACCAGAGGGGGTTGGCTTAAATTGTTGTGCATTTTCACATATTAACAGATTTCCTGTCTCTGGACATCCATAAAACTGGTGGGAATAACATAGAAGTAGAGGCCGTAATTGAAGCAACAAAGGGTAAAAGGAGAAGTTCATGTCTGCACGGTCTCGAGGGAACTTGGCTGAAAGTCTTTGAGTTGACTCTTCTGTTCACATTATTTTACACCTTCCCGTTCCTTACACAAACCATCTCCTTATTGCTCTACATCATGCTAAGCCTGACAGCGTTCTGTACAGTGTGTGTGGTGTCATGGCCTCTCTTTTTCATCCATCCTGCTTTCTCTCCATGTTACTGATGCCTTATTTCCAGAGTTCCCCGAGGGAACGCTGTGTTTTCAGGGGCCACGGAAGGACGAGTCCTGGGATATAATGTGGGCATTTGGTAAGCTGAAAGCCGTATTCTAGTCACCTCCTGAGACACAGACCCCCCCCTCCTCTCTCCCCTCCCTTTTTAGTGTGACTCAGCGCAGTAGTGCGGAGGCAGGGGGTCAAAAATCCCCTGCCCTCCGCCCCTGCACTCAAAACATGTGGGAATGGGAAAACTTTATCCTATATTTAACCTCCAGGTGTCTGTCTGGTGTGTGTGTGTGTGTGTGTGTGTGTGTGTGTGTGTGTGTGTGTGTGTGTGTGTGTGTGTGTGTGTGTGTGTGTGTGTGTGTGTGTGTGTGTGTGTGTGTGTGTGTGTGTGTGTGTGTGTGTGTGTGTGAGTACTGAGTCATCTGCAGCTGGGTGGTGGACTGGTTATCTTGTACGCAAAAATGAAGTTACCCTTGCTCTTGGGGTCAGTTGGGGGCTTTTAGCAGACTTGGAAAAGCTGTGCGTCAGCTCGGTAATACTCCGCAGCCTCCTCCCTCTGATAAGAACTCTCTCCATTAAATCTGTTGGAGGTTAGATGTATGTGCATTAGATATGTGCAAAATATTAGAATCTAAAGTAAAGAGGCAGCGACCATAACTGTAAATACAGTAAGACACACAGTATCACGCAGAAGCATAATACACATGTCATGGTTAGTTTCAGGCACCGAAACTTAACTTAAGAAATCTACATTGACTTTTGCTTTTTGATGGTCTTGAGCACGAGTCCCGCATTTGTCACATCCAACCATCCACAACGTCATCCCTACACTGACCCTGGTCATATGACCTCCGTCACATGACCTCCCTACTTGACCCTGGTCACATGCGTGTGCTTTTCACGCCTGGGCCATGCAAAACGTAACACTGAGTTGGTATCCTCTGGTGTATTACTCGCTTTGGTGCAATACTGGGATATAGAGAAGAGAACCTGCTGTCCTCTTAACTAGATAACAACACTAAGTTTGATGCAGCAGAAAAACAGCTCCTGCCGAGTAAGAGTAAAATGTCTTCCCTAAATTAACACTTGATTAATACACAGGGTTTTACACAGGGTGTCCGGATATAGTTATGCCTGTGGCAGTGTATTTCCAAAAGGTAAAGAGACAGTGGAAGATTCATAGTACACTACATAAAAACTTTCCTGGCAGCTAGATGTTCCCATTTGAAAAGAAAGCAACAATGCTGAGTCAAATCACTTACTACTATGAACCATCAAACCTGTCTAAATGATAGCAGTCTATTATGGCTTAAGCTCATCATAAGGGCAACCTTATAAGGTTATTCTTCATAAAGTCAAAACGTCCAGCTCAGCACAAACCCCTCAGCCCTCTTGATTTATTAAGAGCAATGAGAGTGATTCCCATGAGACAGAAAAGGGGTTTTACCCCTCTCTCTTCAGCTGAGGAGTTTTTGGCTTCCGAGAGCAGTTTTTTAAAGTCTTTCTCCTCAAAGGAAGTCTGAATTCTGATTCATCTCCACGCCAAAAACTACACAAAGCTGAGAGAACGAGCCACACTGAGGTAACAGGCGCACACTTTCGCTCAAACCTATTTGCTAGGCGTTACCACATCCACATGCTTGTTCAGAAGCATCAAATCTATGCAGCGCTTTAAGTCAGACTGTGCAGGGACCTGTGCCACGTCACCCATCCTGGCTTCCATCCATCTCGTCTCGATCTACCTCATTTAGTCTAGTGATGCAAAAAATAGAAAACAATGCTTGAGACTTTACAAAGACACCCACACAAACAAACTAAAACATAAATACAGTTGCTCTGTACTCTCAACACGCACAGTCCGAACACTTTAAGACCTCCGAGCCAGCAGAGCGATAAGATTAGAGGAAGTATGTGGGTGTGAAATAGCTGTGGTGTGGGACTTTCTGGATTCACACAATCCACACTGACTGCAGGCCCTGCTTTTTATTAGAGTTCAAGCTGATGGGAATACACAGACGCTGATGACACCCACACACGTATCCTGCACAGATACAGAATTTACACTCAGACATTAAACAAGCCAAAAATGAAAGCATCAACTCTCCATTGTCTGCAAATTCAGACACAACTCTTCCTACACATGTTTACCCAGAAATAGATTCTTTCCATAATGTATGTTTGAGGAGGCTACACACTGCCGTGATGATATACACCTGGTTATATTTTACGATCAGTACATCATGTCATGCAAATGTGACATTGTTTCCTTAGATACAGCAAGTAAAGACGCTGCAGAGGCTGAACTTGGTCTCAGGACAGTAACCTTGAGGTTGTGACTTCTGCTCTGGAGCAAACAAAGCGAAACCCAGAGCCATCAGTGGGTCCATTAACAAAGCCAGAGGCCTGACAAAGCTTTCTTTGTTTCATAATTAATGCAAACGTGATAACCGTGACATTGACTGTTGGGCAGGCCGTATACATCAACATCTCTGACACGTGAAAATGAACGCGACCATTCATCATGACACAGGGCTAATGGACCCCTCAAGACTGAATTATTAAGCACAATACAAGAGACCTTTGTGCCAGATTAATGGAAGCATACAGCACAGCACATTTCTTCCAGAGATATAGTATATTCAGAGTTATCACTGTAATTGTTGGCCACACAGAAGACTGAAACTTATCAAATTATTGTGTGAATTAATGGAACGGGAGCACAGTCGCCCTGGTGTTGGCTGGTGTTAACAGCTTTGTTTTGTATAAACTTCCTCTCTCTCCTCTTCTACATCTGTCTACAAGTATTAGTTTCTTCCTCTGTGTACATAGAGGACTCAAATCTCCTGACGGAAACTCTGCTTTCTGTAAATATACAAAGCATTATTAAGAACACTTGTTCTATTCTGTTTCTTTTGGGATGTAATAGGTCTCCAATTAGTTTGATGTGTTTGCTAAAAGCTGCTCATGGATGGACAGAGAACAAGAAATAAAGGAGGGGGGGAGGGGATTGAGGGAGGGGGAGAGATAAAGAGAAAATGCTTTCAATCAATCTTACTCACACAAGCACAGCACTTTGCGGTGGATTTTAAGGGAAATAAGGGCAGGATGTTGTTGGTCAGAAACAGACTTGAGGAGGAGGTAAAGTAAAGTAGAGAATGAAGATAAACAACAGAGAATAAGCAGAGGATTGTATTTTAATACATTGTTTATTATCGCATTTACATAATTGCTTACTTGTGTGTAATTAGAGTGACCAAAATAACAAATGTCCTCAATTTCTCCTCTGTACTGTGGAGGTAGCAGCATTTTTCGAATTTCCAGACACTGCAAAGAGTGAAAGCTGTGATTAAAAATAGCAGATGTTCCCTGTAGTCATCAATAAGAGCTCCGAGAGGCAGAACTGCTGGGAAAGCCCTCAGAATATTGGCCTATAAAGGGTCTCTGAACTCTCAGAGCCACGATCCATGAGCTATTGATTGTTTATTTGGTTAGAAGGTTGCATTGTGATCACATTTCCCTAAACGAGGTAGATTACAGAAAGAAATACGATGCTGCATAAATTAGGTTTCATGATGCTACCCTTCTACTGAATTTCACGTCATAATGCTCCTGTAATTAGATTTGGTGTACTGTGCATTAGGCCTTGTTTAGGGAAAGAAAGGAATACACACTGGCTATTAGTGACAAACAGTAACTAAGACGGACGACGTGAAATCTTTCTGTAAACTGAACGGATTCGCCACAATTTAAATTATGAAGTCTTGATCAAATACTGTCAGGGCCATATCACTACGATCCCTTTATTTGAAAATATGGTCACAGGCTGTCTTAATATCATAACTATTCACTTCAGAGAAGAGACAACCATCATTTCAGACCCAAGAAGGACAAAAGCCTTTGAAAAATAAATAATATGGGCCAATCTATACAACCGTGACAAAAACTCATTCAAAGAGTCACTAATTCATTGCAATACAACAATGAATGCAGACTGGATTAATCAATCAGTTAATATTCAGTACTTGTAGGACCTTCGTGAGCTGTCTGTCATTCTTGGATGTGGTCCAAAGGAACATCTTTACTTTAAATTAACACGTTGGGCGAGGAGACTATCATTTAAACTGGAGATTAAGTTTTATGGTTATGTTCTTTAGTGCTGCAGACACATGGTCCTCTAGGGTGATGCTGAACTAATGCCAATCCAGACACTCCCCTAATGGGGGGGCCATTACAATCCACATTGCCAGAACTATTCATTTTTTATGAGCGGGGTAGATCTGTTGGCGCCTGCTATAAGAGGCATTCACCATCACTGGTTATCTGGCACTTTATCCATACAGGATTCAGTCCAGGGAAAGTTTACAGCCTGGTTTGGTCTTTGGGGGGCAATAGATCATGAAGTGGGATCTGGGGACGAGCACGCATCCTTCGGGGGAGGTGCGGAACCATAGTGGTGGACTGGTATTGAGTGGATTTACTTAATTTTAGGCACTTGTACTTTACGTCAGTATTTTTCATATATGTATATATATACATATATATACTTATATATAATTAGCTCCATCACAACCAACTACAACATAAACATGCTATCAATTAATGCATCTAGCATGATAATAATTTACAGAATGAGAGTTTCCTGCACTACTGTTACTTTAAGTGCAATTAACCTGCAATTCTTGACATTTTCAAAGCAGGATCTTTATTGGTAATTAAGAATTTCTGCACTGCAGTGTTATTTTCCTGGAGGATCTCAATACTCCCCCTACCACTACAGAACGGAGACTACTTTACTTTTACAGGGTATCAGAACACAGTATATGGATTTTCACTCTCCCATCTGTGGCTGTCACACCCTCCTCCATACATCTTCTTTTTTGGATTCTTACCCAACAACATAAATCATGGGGCTCTGCAGCAACAGTGCACTTAGTTAATCTAAGAGGCAGATTGCAGATCTGTGATAGGTGAGATCACAAGTCTTTTGTGCAGAACAGTTCAGGTAAGGTTAAATATGACGATGTCAAGTGATGGGGACCATATCCGGTTTCACTGGCATAATGCTGGCAACCTCATAAAAATGTCTTCACGTAATAATGATGTAAGATTATTCATGATTCTCATCACTGTTCCCTCCAGACACTGATGTTGCTCCACTCCTATCGCCCACAGCAGACAGGTCGTCCTCAACAGGGGGCACCTGCTGTCCTGCTCCGCGCTGCAGTAGCTGTCACAGCACATGATTAGAGCACAGCTGGAAAGAAAGGCAGTCCTGTAACACCTGAGCGGACTTAAACATTAACAGCATCGTACGCGCGGGAGACGCAACACGCGCATTGGGCTACTTCCAATCCCGGGAGATCCAGAAATGATGCCCCGTCTGCCGGGCGGCGGCAAAACAACGTACTCGGGCACCTTTTTGTCAGCATGCCTGATCTCCGCCTGTCAAGCCCTCCAGAGCTGCGGGGAGGTCCAGTGCGGAGATGGCCATCAGTGCTGTCCGCCCATCGTCACCGGGAACGGCAGCGCCAGCTCCACGGTGCGCTGCTGCAAGCTCCCTATCCACATCTTCTTCGACAACGTAGGCTGGTTTACGAGGAAGCTGTCGGGCATCCTGATCCTGTTACTGCTCTTTGCCATGGGTTACTTCATCCAGCGGATCATCTGCCCGCGGCCCCGCCGGCATCCGAACCACGACCGCAGCGAGGAGCCCTCCCTCTTTCACGGGCACCCATCGGCGTCCCAGGATTCCCTGTTGGACCGGTACCCCGAATACAGCCTCGGGGACTTCGCCTCTCCGAACCTGCCAGCCTACGACGAGGTTAAATATTTACCCACATATGAGGAAAGCATGCAAGAGATGCACAGAGACCGGTCTGATGACAACTTGTTGTCGGAAAACGAGAGGGGCAGAGTGAGAGCAACAGGACCGAGACCCGGAGACCAGACACGGGATGTCCTGGAAGTGTCAGGACCGCAACAAAGCCCAAGGACATCTCGGAACTCTGTCTGACGGACAACAGAGATTGGGCAACGCTACAGAAACAATATATAGCATTCTTATTTTAATATCATCAGGGTAATTATCTTGCTGAAACTCAAGTGCAATTAGGCTATAATCCTGAATGTAAAGAATAAAGGAGAAGGCTGAGAAAATGTAGGTGTTTTCTAAGATTATAGAGGATTACTCGCCTTTTGTATGCAAATGTCCGCTTGGGTTAAAGGAGATTATAAAACAAGCGCAGGCGGCTGGAATTGACGCTCTTTGTGCTGCAACCAGCAAAATTGGCTTCGGTACAATCGCATTAAGTTTTACTTCAGCACCTCAATTTTAAGTGGCACCGTGAAACAGTTCTCTTGTCTAATTCTCGCCTATTCTCACTCATAATGCTAAATATTCTGCTGGACTTGAAAATTCTGCTTTTCTTTTTTGTAGTCTTTATTGAATTTGCATCCAAAAGGACGAATTTTTTTTTCTTTTTCTCAGCAACCTGAAATGTAGACTAGAAGAGGCAGTGAAGGGATTAATATCAATTTTAATACTTTCTGAAGCACACATTTTTACCAGCCAGCTCTGGAGCCTGTTCATTTATAGCTTATCAGCATGAAAGCAATATTCCATTCACACTTCACTGGGAGCTGATAGATGAGTGTTATATCAGTGACCTGGGCCATATTTGATGTGTCTGCATGAGAGCTGAAAAGTGCAGTTTTTTTTTTTTTTTTAAACTGCTTAGATCCTGGGAGCTGTATTGCCTGGGGCTGTACAGCTCCTAGGCTCTGAATTCAGGACAAACAATGGCAGAGATTACAGCTGGCATACTGATGTGGTGTAAGCTGCCAAGAGACAAAGTTGTATTTTAAGGATAGCATGTCAGACAAGATCACAACTGCGGCCCAAAGCAGAACGAACAGTATATAGCTCAGACGAAGCAAAGGACAAAGGGACAAAACAGGAAATATGCATGAGACAGGAGGCAGTGATTTCTTTGTTCTGGCAGAGTGAAGATGCAAAGTGATACCTTCAAACCCACTTGGGTGTCGGTCATACGTGTGTAACTGTCCTAATCAAACCAGAAGCGCTGCTACAAACTGAAAAAAGGCTTCACACAAATCATTACAGGCTTAATAGCATTTTTTGTGGATAAAAGCTTTTCTAATTATGGCCTCATTGTGTTACAAGTACTGAAAAGTGTCATTTGGCTATACTTTACCTTGTCATGAGCTAGCTGTCTGGTAAACAGTAACACGTATTGCATTGCTCCTATCATTAGTTCGAGGCCAAAAGAGAATAAGATGCGTAAATTACAAAGAGAATCTGAATTGTATCCAGTCAAAGGTGTACATCTTTTGTATGACCAATTGAGCAAAACACAATTACATCTGGTTTACCATCATAGAAGGCTCAGAAAACATGCAAATATTCACATTTGAGAGGCCAGAACCTGCAGTTTTGGATAATTTGCTTGAAAAATTATTAAAACAACTATCAATAAATTGTAAAAAAAAATAGTTGCAGATTAATTTTTTGTCAATTTGATTTAAAAAAAATAAAACTAACTTATTCTTCTGTCCTGAAAGTGTTATTAGTTTATAAACGGTGCAGCTTTACCCCTTCAAAGATGTATAAGCAGGTGTAAAGCAGATAGTGACCCTCACCGCATCCAAATCCTCTCAACTGATTTATCTGTGAAGTTTCAGTGAGGTTACACCAGAAAGACCAATGTATACTCATTAGGACAAAGTAGTATCAGGCAGTATGTTAAAGCATTATTGATCACCACAATAAGTAAAACTTCAACGTCTGTCAAATGTTAAGAAGAAGAACTATCTGTTTCTTCAAAACTACCATTTACAATTAGAGACCTTGAGCTCAGCTAATGCTTTGGACACTAAAAGTCTGAGAGGGATTGTGGTGGCTTGTGTGTAATCCAATACCACCACACCATGATGGCAGAGCTAGAAGTGATCACTGATGGCTTTCTTTTCCTGAGGGAAATTTGTGGGCGGGTGGAGTTTGCACTTAAAAGCATTAAATCCATGCGTAAAACCCAGTGATGGTTAGATGAGGTGAAGCGTGTGACCCTGAGAAGCATGGAGCAACGTACGAGTCCTGCTCAAACCGTAAGAGGTGTGAATGTTGCGTTTCATTCTCTCCCTTCAAGTCGCTGTAGTTCCTTGAGAACCAGCTCTCATATTTGAGCTCTAACAATAAAGCTTGTACATCCCCTGTCAGTGGAAAAGACGGTGACATAGTTGGTTTTCATTTCCGAAAATGCACATATTAAAATCCCAAAATATATGATATGTGCACAAAATATAGAGGCATGGATGGAAGAAAAAGCTGAAATGGAAACAAAGACAGGGAAAATACAGTATGCACACACACTCACACAAAATGGATTTTGAATCTGCGCCCACAATCCAGTTATTCTATTGCTCACTGGACCAAAGAACAGATAAACTAGAGGTCAAATCAATGAGCATTATCCTCCTCAGAACTTTTACATTATATCCAGGAAGTACATTTTTTGGGAAGCTGCATTACTTGGCTACCTATTCAATGTGGAAACTTGTCAGTCTTTGAATGTGGCTTTATTGTAATAAAAGAACAGTATCTATTTGCTATTGTGTGTTGGGGAGTTTAAAAAATATGAAACACTTCCACGGGCCATTCATTTTTCAGAAGACACCACAGAAACTTAAAAATGAACAGAATCTAAATTTGACTTTTATATTCTTAATTTAAAGTTAAGGCTAAAAATGTAATGCAGCGTGTTGAATATAGGTCTAATTGCCCATAGGCAACGTTTCCTGGCAACATAACTGAGGTTGGCACTGTGTTGTTTGAAAGGAGTCATGAATATGACACACTATTTCATTTCAATTCTCTTCAAAGTGTGTGGCCACTCTCAGTGGTAATTCATGTGAAACCTGTTTTCTCACTGATAAGTCTTTTCATAGATTAATGTTGTTTGATCTAGATGACTATGTTTTATCGCACAGTGAGAAGGCTTAGAAAGCCAGCAGATAGAAAGAGATAAATAAGAGAAAGACAGTGAGTTAGAGACTTTGGCTAAAAGCAGCCGGTGTACAGCGTGCTGAGCACAAAAAAAAAGGCAACAGCAAGAGAGTGCGAACCCATTGAGAGATTTTCCTACACCTACTGTTTTCTCTGATGTTTCAGCCTCTGTGGCCACTCACAGTTTCATGGATTGTGTCGATCGCTCTCTATATCTTCCCACATCCTCGTCATATAGTCTAGAAGCTGTTTCTGGAGAACCCTGAGTCAGATCTTCTCCCTCCCGGGCCACTAAAGGAGATGGATTGGCTATAATGGTTTGCTGATGTACTGGCTCTCTGCCAACCAGGGGGTGGAGCTCCATGGCAAGCAGTTGGTTTCACACCTCGGCAGAAAAGGAAATACAAGAATAATTCAAAGAGTAGCCCTACTGTGGACATATTGGACTGTAAAACACATATGCACCCAGAAATAGCTTCTGGGTATAACTGCAAAGCTCACAAAACATCTCAAACATACTCACTTCACTGGTTTATATAAAACATGTGAATCATCAAGACATTAAAGGTATTCGAAAAATAGAAAAAGCAAAGCAGAAGAGAATTTTCGGAACAAATATATACAATGCTTCCATCTGCTTTATTAAGTGACATTCTTTCTAGTGTTTACAGAAGGCAAAGTTTTGAACGTATAAACTGTAAAAATATATTGCCATAAAAATAAAAAATAAAGTGAAACTGACAGGAAAGCACACATTTGACACCAAATCTATTTTGACAAATGGAAATAGACAGTCTGAAACAATTGAAATCTTTAATTTTTACAGAAAGTTGTTGTCCTGAGAAATACAGACACTCTTATCAAAACCATTTTCATTCACACACAGAAACCAGCTACAATTTAAAATGTGTTGCAAATGATTCCTAATACACAGCATATGTCACAAGAGTATGTGAGTGTGTTTGAGTTAAAGTGAAGTGTCATATTTTTCACAATCTATTAATATTCACTTCTCCAAATGTTCCCTTTTGTTTCTACGTAAAGTTAAGGTACTTACTGTAACTTATGGTGGATATTGTACCTCAAGTAAAGATCCTTTTTTTTTGTTATTACAATGACATAGAGTCAAACCACATAAAGTGAACCCTCTGAAAATTAACGCCGCGAGGCCACACTGCTCCTCACAGGGACGCTGGCAGCTTTCTCTCTCTCTTTAGACAGCTCCATCTCTATTTTTGCCTGGATTTTTTCCCAGTCCACCTCAACCTGAAAGAGAGACACAGAGATGAGATGAAATCAGATTAGATGAGATACACTATTTTGCTTTGATCAATATGCGATTGATAACCGGTGCTAGCAGCAGCACATTATTTAGCAGTGGGGGTTAGCTTCTTCCAAACAGGGGTTAGCCTCTATTAAAAAAAAAAAAGAAAAACCTTGTAGTAATTCCAAAGTTGTCTTATTTAAATGTTGTGAACTCTTAGCTGGTGTTCTGATGTTACCCAGAAGCAGGCGTATATTCAGGAGTCTACTAATTTTATTTAGAGTTGAAGGGTGTAGCTGAGGTTGGGGCTTCTGGAGACCTCTGTGTAGCCAAGATAGCTGCCGCTGCACAAAATACGATGAGGCAGGGATCACATTGGCCACCTTCAATGTCTTTCATTCCTTCAAACGCTAGCTCAGGCAGAGGACATCACCAAGTACAGATTTGCCTTCTTTTTTTGTTGTTGTTGTTGTTGTTGTTTAATTTAATGTTAACTGTTCTGATTGGATGGCTTAAGGAGAAGCCAAAGTGACATCATGGGTTTATCCTCGAACCCAACTTTGTATCAACTGGAGTGTATAAGCAGTGCATAAAAAGTTTACAACCTATGGGAAACAATTAGGAATCGACCCCGCTGCCTAAATCAGTTCCCACAGTGCAGCGGACAGGCTGCTCTAACTTACCCCCTCGGAGTACTGCAGGAATCTCTTATTGGTCTCCTTCCTGCCAAATTTCTGTAGGAACTTGTCCCTATAGGCCAGCACGGTGTCCACATGGGTCTTGTGTTTGACTGCCAGCTCCAGTGCCCTGGACAAAAAAAATTAGAAGATGCAGGTTGGGATGCATCCAGTATGAACAAACATGCTTCATCCTAACTACATGTAACTCTTTCACGTCTGAGAAAAGGCATGTTATAAAAGTACTTATTGTCCCTCTCCTTTCAGCTGTACCTTCGTACACATGAAAACCCAATCATACCTCTCCCAGTTGAAAAGGTCAATGTTGACTTGTATGGCCTGGTAGATGAGACCAGCTTGTAACAGAGTGACCTCAGCCTCCTGGACCTGACCACTGAACATCAGCATGTGGGCCAAGGACGACTCCTTAGATGGCTGCTCCTTTATAAAGTTGATGTACTGCACCCTGGGCAACTGAAAGAGGAGAGGATATGGAGCGAGATTGTTAATAAAATACCATATCTCTTTGACTTATTTCCTGTCAGTATCACTGCAGTTTCAATGAATTCAACTGTGTGTGTGTGTATTTGTGTTGGCAAAAAAAAAAAAAAATCACGTGTTCAAATGAATCAGCAATGCTCTTACCTCTCCAATGGCAGCATAGGCCATCTCGGCTGTGGTCAGCTCCCTGTTTGCCATCGCCATACCAGCAAGACATGTCCACAATGATTGGTCCTAAGTGTATGGGGAGGAGACGCAAAGAGCATATTTAAATGACAAAATGACCTTGCACACACATTTTTTAATATGTTTCCATTTTTAACCTTATTCCCTCCCCAATATACTTATACCATATATGCAATTATGTATGTACTGTACATACAGTTGTATATACAAGTTTGGCCACTAGTGGGCAAGTCACACAATTTTGATTTCTGAAGTGAAAAGAATACAACCACTGCAGAAAAAATGTTTATAAAATGACCTCTTTTTCAAATGCTGATCCACTGTTGCCTTTTATTTCATGAACCTGTGGCAGGAGCAAATGTTTGGACACTCTGGGATGCTGATTCAAAGAAGTTTGAGGTGTGTGTGTGTGTGTGTGTGTGTGTGTGTGTGTGTGTGTGTGTGTGTGTGTGTGTGTGTGTGTGTGTGTGTGTGTGTGTGTGTGTGTGTGTGTGTGTGTGTGTGTGTGTGTGTGTGTGTGTGTGTGGACATGCATGACACACACACACAGACATTTGCCGTACACAGACACTGCTTGAGGACATAAACTTAATACAGCTACACCTCCAAACACAATTTCAGGTGAAATCTTCCTTCAGTGCGCCTGTATCACACTTAGATTATAAAACTGTATCTACTGCACATTATGTTTGTGCTCAGAGCTATAAATGACAACATGTATTAACACCTATCAGGTGAGAGCTTACTGACGACAACAACAACAACAACAAGTGTGATTCTGGGAAAAGCCACAATGCCACCGAACTCTTACCAGAAGTGGAGGAGGGAGGGGTCGAGGGAAAAACTCTTAAAACCAATGCCTCTCTCCGTCCCCTTTTGTTCCACCCTCCCCTTCCTACCAGTTGTCCATTTCTCCAGCGTTGTGGTTATTGCATCATTGCACAAGCAGAGACACAGTCCCACACTGTGTTCAGTGTGCGTGAGTAATATACGTTAGGAGTGTCTGCACACGCATACAGCAGAGTGTGTATTTATGAGTGAGGTCTAGAGGGGCTTAATCCGGTAAATGGTGTCACCAGGCTAATTGAAGGCTAATTAAAGCCTGCTGGTCTGGTCCCATAAACCTGTCTGCTACCTTCTCATTTCAGAGTCTCATTCATATACAACATCCATGCATGCGTGTGACATACACCATAGAAGCCTGGACTGTGCTAGAGCCCTGTACTGCAGGATATTTCAAACTGTCCTCAAGTTAATTATATAAATACAAAGGCAAAGCAGAAGAAACTTAGTAAGTGATGCTAAAGACGTAATGCACACTGGGATTTCTTCATACGTGTTGGCATCTTACTTTGGCGAAGCGGCAGAGGCGCAGTGCATCCTCCCAGCGTGCAGCGTTGCTGTATTCGTGCAGGAGGGCCGGGTAGGGAAGTATACTGCTGTACACCAGTGAACCATCTCCTTGGCGTAACGTCACCTTGGTGCCGACGTAGTTCAGAATGTGGGGTGTACGGCTGAACTCACTGAGTTAAAACAAATACATGTGACCACATCTTCACTGTTTGTCATTGCCATTACATATGTGAAAGCAAAAAAAACTGAAGCTATCTACCTGCTGTCCTTTATGCACAGTGTTTTTGGTAGCAGTTCCTTGTCAGTGAAGACAACACTTGGGTAGTACCACACTGTGAACTGGTTGTCTTGGATTCCACACAGGATGTTAGCACCATCATTCCATGCCATACTGTGAACCATACTACCTACAGGACAGAGTACACACACAAGAATCTCATTCATCCAGTGCTGGTTACACTTCTGTATAAAAGAGCATCACTACACATCTTGCCAAGTGAGTTCCCTCCTCCGCCTCTCACCAATTTTGCAGACTTTGGTTTCTCGCCCCACATGACACCCAGAGGTCAAGTAAAGGTCACGGTTCTTGTCTATCAGTGCAATTTTCCTTTCAGTGGATGGGCCACACTGGTCCAGAGCTATTTCCACCACCTCCAGCTATATATAAATGCAGACACACACACACAAGTACAAAGGTAAGAGGGAACAGAGGAGTAAAGGATGGAAGGAGGACAAAAGATCAGGAAAAAAAAAGGAAGGGGGAGAGCGGTTTGCACCGTGACCCAAAAGCCTTTCTGCCAAGTGCGTGTATAAGCGAGAGACATGGAGACACAGAAAGGGTGTGTGTGTGTGTGTGTGTGTGTGTGTGTGTGTGTGTGTGTGTGTGTGTGTGTGTGTGTGTGTGTGTGTGTGTGTGTGTGTGTGTGTGTGTGTGTATACGTGTGTGTGCGTGGATATGTGTGTATGTGTGTGTTTGTGTGTGAACCTGCATGTTTTTTTGGCCCAAGCGTGCTGGCTTTGGTGTAGTATCTTGGAGCTGTGGAGTACTGGCAGACAAACCCATGCTGACAAACAGTAACTACTGCTACCTCTGCTGCTTTTCCTCCTCTTCTAGTTCTTTCCTTCTTTTTGTCTCTTTCTCTTAGTTTAACAACAAAGCCTTGCCCCAATTCTCTTCTTGTGTCTGGATATGTATCTGGATATTGTTTTAACTAAAGACACTCACTCTGAAAATTACATGTGCGGTATATGTGGATGAAACGTAACCAGTTGAATCATGAGTAAAAGAACAGCCGCTGCCTTTAACTAAGGCGTAAAGTTAGCAGGCAAAAATGTTTTCAGCACCAGCCTAGGGTGGAAGCTTACTACAACAAAACGCACTTAAAAGATTAAAAAAAAAAAAAAGAAAAAAAAAATAAAAGTTAACAGACACACAAGTAGGGCTGAAGAACTTCCTTGTTGCCGAAATGCATTTGGTCGAAACAAGGCCAAAGGATTACCCACCTTGTGAGTCAAGGGCTTCCCATCACTAAGGGGTTTTCCAGTCAGAGCGTCAAAGAGAAGGATGACTGTTGAGGGCAAAAGGGGGAGAGAACACAGTAAAACCACAGTCCATCCGATGTATAAAATTTTAATTGTGACAGAGATCCCCCCCCACCTTTCTCATCACTCTTGTCTCGGATGGCGATGGTGTCGTTACTAAGTGAGACACCCTGGGCATTCAGGATGTCAGCTCTCATACCAGGGAACTTGGGGGAGGATATCAATCGACCTTCATAAGAGAATGTATACAACCCTGCTCCATCCACTAGTAGAAAATGTCTGAGAAGGGGAGGCGGAAGAACACAGTGGTTTAGAGTGGAGTAAGTGTACTGTACACAGTATATATATAATTATATATGAAGGGGAGTAAGAAGGGAAGTGAAATAGATCAAATGTTGAGACGTGAAAGAATGAAGAGTCAATAAGAGTTAATTAACTGACACAACAAGGTAATTCAAACATTTACTGCACATCAACACACTGTTAACTTACACAGCGAGACTCATCCAACTCAGCTGTGATTACAAAATGGCCAGTAATCGATTTAGCGCTATGCTGAGTGTCACGGACACTGCACTGAAGTATTGCACAAGAACTACTCCATATTAATCTAATTTCCCCCAGTGGTTTCACTCTCAGCCTTATTGTATGACAGGGCTGCCTAAGCTAGAGCACAGGCCGTGTGTGTGTGTGTGTGTGTGTGTGTGTGTGTGTGTGTGTGTGTGTGTGTGTGTGTGTGTGTGTGTGTGTGTGTGTGTGTGTGTGTGTGTGTGTGTGTGTGTGTGTGTGCGTGCGTGCGTGCGCTTGGCTGCTGCTTGATGAGTGGCCAGTGGCGAGTAATGAAGCATTAGAGAAGCTGATAGACGATCCAACAGCCTGTTCTCTCTCTTGTTGCACTGCTCCTGGAATAGAAAGACTCACTTCTCTGCTTGCAGGATAAGGCTGACTGTTCCCTCCTTCAGGTCAAAGATGAGAGGAGTATTCCAGTTTCTTGAGCTGGCACAAATAAAGAACAACATTTGTGAAAATGCAGTTTTTAATAACAAAGCGTTACGAAAGCGTTAAGAAGTAAGACCCAGAACAGAGAGAGTTACGAAAGACAACAAAACTAAGGAAAAAACTTTGAAAGGCGAAAACATTAACCTAGAGACAGAGAAAGAAGAGTGCAGAGATATGAAATGGCTAAAAAAAACCATTATTACAAAAAGGAAAAACTGGCCTGATACAGATTTTCTCTTGTTATTTATAATAAAGGGCAGATACTGACTGTGTTCTTGATCCTACCATTTGCGTAAGGTGATTTCATCTGATGACATCACCCTAATCTTAGTTAAGATTTGGTTGCTGTTTTACCCCCATCAGGACCAGTTTTTCTATGTTTCTCATTCTATTGCAAATTTTTAGACATATTTTAGCAGTTTTTCTAGCTACATTGCATGGGATCTCATTATATTTCTGTCAGATCCAAAGAGTATCCTCGGGGTTTGAACAGTAAATGTAAAAGTAACATAAGATGATGAGAAAATTCAGACCAGTGTGACTCTGGGATGAGAAGATGAGAAGAGATGAGCAAAAGAGAAGTTGAACACTGACTTGTAGACATAGCACTGCAGGGAAGTGGCGACCACGAGGTGACCGTATGCCAGAGAGGCTTTGATGACTCGATCTCTGAACTCCAATATGTCCACTGCATCGTTCAGCACATTCCTCACCTGTAAAAGAAGAGGGAAAGGAGAAAGAGGCAAAAAGATGAGTAAAGTAAAAAAGCAAGAGTAGGGTTGACTAGATATCACAGAAATTACTGAACAGGCATAAACTTGACAGTACTGAGCAAAAACGTAACATTTAAACACGCAAACACCCAAAGAGGCAGACAGCGGCTTCACTAACAGAGCGCTGAACACAGTCACGTACACATTGGAGCGTTCTTAATATACACAGGAAACAGTGTACAGTATGTCCAAGTATACATAGGTCAACTGTGGTTAGAGGAGGCAGTTTTTACTGTTTTAAGTGCGTGCGTGCAGTGGTTGGTATTCATTTTTTCACCTGCATAGATAAATACTTCCCTCCAGCTCTCTTGCTGTGAATGAATGAAAGAGCCTTTTCCAACTCCAGGTGAAAGGTGGGGTTATTTTTACAGCTTTACAAATCTTCCTCCTCTAGTCCCTCCAGCAACCCAAATTTACATGCAACACAACCAGGAATAAAAAAACATTTGACCGCAAGGTGGTAAATTTAGCTGGCTGATTCACAAACCACTGGCAGATGTGCAGTTTTAAAACAGACTGCGAGGAGGAGAGGGGGAGGGGGGAGACAGAAAAGCGCCGGCGAGGCCGAAAATAAACGGCTGATGACCCGACTTTGTTTGGTTTACAAAAACTACACTTGGTAAAGATGTGTATGGCAAATGGGCACACATGTGTGTGACCTTGTTTCTGTAGGTGTGCATGTGTACCCCTGTCTGAAGGTATACAAGTGTGTGTGTCTATGTACATTCGGGTGTGTTAACCACGTGTAAACGCTACCTTGTGGTTACTGTGAGTTTAAACAGTAGAGAATGGTGGAGCGAGAGAGGCAGCTAGACAGGCTGGTCATTGTCATTTCAGGGCTGCACACTGGCACACTGGGAGAGTCCTACTATAATATATGGCCACAACTAGCCAAGGCCTGGGAGGCATTTGCTTCTCTACATAGCACATTCACTCACCTCTTTACAGTCTGCCAATGGCACTGCAGTACTTTTCAAATCTGTTATTATAACTGAGTTGGAACCATTAATGGTTAGTTAAATATCTAATATCTTTCCTCACAATCAAAGCTTATTTTCAGTGATCTTTGGTTCAAAAACCCTGAAAATCAGCAGTAATGTGTAAAACAGAAACTCTTATGACAGACACGGGATCAAAATGGACTTCCAGTGTTATTCTTTTGCATATGTGTCTATCTGTACCATTTGTTTAGGTGAGATTTACCCCAATGTATTAGCCTTTTCTTGTTTCGGTCATTACTTTGGAATCTGTCAGTCTTTCATCACGTTTTGTTTCATCAAAAGAAAACTCAAACTGAACGACATGAATCACTGAGTCTCTTCCCAAGAATAAAAGGATTTTTGTCAAAGTTGAAAAGGAGCAGCAACAAAAATGGGTGTGTGCGATGCTCTCTTTCTACCTGCATTGTTCTCCTCTTGGTAAGTGTGATCACAAAGTTCTTCCACTCCCAATGCTGCTCCACCACATGGGCAAAGATGACATGTCCGTTGCCGCAAGCCCCGGCCAGCTGGGTTCCGTCTGCAGACCAGGCCAAACTGAACACGCTGCCCGTGTTGGGTTTCTCCAACGCATAGGACCACTGAGGGGAGCAATGAGGGACAGAGACGGGAGAGAGAGAACACTATGGGTATTTAGTTACAATCTCAAACAAGTACCTGTGGGGCAGTTAAGGGACAAGTGACGAGGACAAGTTTAGAGAAGGTAAGCGGTGAGAGTCAAGAGTCGTGTATGAGTGCTTATACATGTATATGTGCACATAATGTAAACACTGCTGAAGACGGAGGCCCAGCCAGTCAGTCATTGAGCTGTGATGAACTGTGAGACACTGAAGGAGCGCTTGGCCTCGCCAAGTCCAGCACTTGCGCTCATAAACATACACTCTGCTATCCTCATCTATTACATACATGAGGGGCAGCGAGGAAAAGGAAGGGTTTATATATGAGCATCCCCAACTGAGGCGAATTAACAGGATTCTCTTCCTTCTTCATATAGAAAACAGGTTTAAAACAAAAAAGGGCAGAGTCTAAGACGGGGAGAAAGACAGAGAGGCAATGAGAGACTAATAGAGAAAGTGATAGAAAGAGGACTCCTTTTATCCATTTTGCTGTGTCAGCTTGTACTGACTGACAGTAAGTGATGGCAAAAGACACAGCTGAGAGATATACAGCCCTTTACTACTCAAGAAAAGAACACCCCTCTCATCTATTATCTTCCCACCTTTCCCTTTTTCCCCTCATGTATCCCTTTTCTCTATGTAATCATCTTTTTTTGCTCTCTTTCCAGTACCTTGTCCTTCAATCTTGTCCTCCCGCTATTGTTTTTCCACTCCCGTGTCCCTCAAGTCATCTGTAGAGCATTGCAACAAAGGCCAACGGCCAAGGCAGTTATGGTGTTTTGATTCAACATGATTCAGTTGAGATTGTCTGGATCTACCAGCAGTTGAAAGGTTTCTTTCTGCTATAACTAGTGCTGATTTTGCAGAGCCCATTCTGCCACTGGGGTTGACCTTCCTCATCCTCCCCTGCCCAACCTGACCTCCCTCTTGCCTTGGATGCAAGTGGCTGGCTGATCTAACTTGAGCTAGGGATATCGCAGCTGTGATCTGTAACACAAATGCATGCATTCACACTGTAAACTGCTTATGAAGGGAGAAAAGCGCTCATGTTAACCTAGCCCAGCCTGCTTGCCTGCGATGGAGAGACAAGTGTGGTGCAGCAGGCCAAGTGCTGCGGTGAACCTTGGAGCAAAGGCCTCAGTGTGTTCGCTGCCTCACACACGTGCAGCTGCGGGATGGGAGGTGTATCGTTATTTCCTCTTCGTTGCCTCTGACGGGGCCAGAGGTAACAGTCGGCAGGCTACAGGTTACAGGCCCGCTGCTTTGATCTCCCTCCCTCTCCAGGTACCTCCTGTCTGCCTCATACACACCGCTCAGCTGGTTTTGGTCAGAAACCTCCCAGCAGTTAATGTCATATCAGGACCCAAAATAGCTGCAGGAAAAAAAAAAGACCTTTCCCAAGTGGACAAAGGGTAGTTTGTTAAAGTTAAATTCATTTCTATTTAACTTTTTTCCCTTTGATTTTTGCAGCTTCACCCTTCCGTTCTTTATAAAAAAAAAATATATATGCCTGTTATATCGATATTTTTCTTCTTTTTCTAATCTGAGTGGAGGTGTGTTTGCATTAGCTCCACAGCCGAGCAGCCCGGGACAGCGTTGACAACAACGAGAGAGCTCATCTATTCTTCTGCTAACATCTTGAGATGGCCCACTCTGTGTTAAAGCACCCCAGGGGGAAAGAGAGGGGAGGGATGGGAGAGAGAGGGGACGGATAGATGGAGGGTCAGAGATGCAGCTGAATGTATACACCAGACTGTAATGAAGCAGGACATATGATATCAGCCTGAGGAGCACTGCTGGATTCATGCTTACCTAATGTTTTTAACACATTGAGCCTTTGAGCCAGCAAGCGAGAATAAGTGTGTGTGTGTGTGTGTGTGTGTGTGTGTGTGTGTGTGTGTGTGTGTGTGTGTGTGTGTGTGTGTGTGTGTGTGTGTGTGTGTGTGTGTGTGTGTGTGTGCGTGTGTGCAGAAAGGGGTGTTGTCTTTCTGTGTGTACAGTGATTAAACACAAATGTATCTGTGTGTATGTAATTTGTGTATGTGTGAGAGAGATATTAAAGATGAATTGAAAGTGTAAATACTGTAAAGTAAGTGTGAGAATGCCAAAGGGAGAAATTAAGTGTGAGGTGTACGTTTCCTTCTGGTTAGTGTCCAGTGTCTGCTTTTTTAAGCTGTGTGTACATGTGTGTAAAAGAGGTGAAAATCCTCTAGCTTGTCAGAGTTGTCAGCCAGGGTCTGATTATGGGACACAAGGGGGGGGATCCTATTGCTCTCCTGAGATAGATGGACGGGGCACGGAGGAACCAGGGACATAAAGATCTTTTCCAGCACAGTACTAATATAAAACTTCTCTGCATCTATCTCTCTCTATGATCTACCTTTCTTTCATCCCCCCTGCATATTTGAGAAGAGTTCAGATATTGTGGTTAGAACAACGTCATCAGGAAGCTCATAACTAAAAAGCACAATAATAGAATTGAAAACCAACTGAGATAACCTAGAAGAGAAACTCTTCTTCTGCATCCTCTATTATAGTTGATAAAGAACAAAAAGTGTAGGACAGGCACGGTCGGTTACTTACTCGCTTAAAATCAATTTTTTTTTTTTTTTGTATGAAAGACAGCAGTAAGACAATTATCTGACAACATATCCATAAATACAGACAAAAACAGTAATCGGCATACATATTGAGCAATCTGGCTACTTCATATTTCTGCTACATATTGCCAGTATTTGAGCAGATGTACACTATGTCATCATTCTTCCTTTCACACTACAAAGACTGGCTGGTGTTTTCAGATTTTAAAAATGACATAAGACTGGTAATAAACAGGGGTGGAGGTGAGAACTAACTGTTACAAGAAGAGGGGAGATGGAGGAGAAAGAGAGAGGGGTGAGCAGCAGGGAGAGGTGAATCAGCCTGTGGCAGTAGATTTGGCAACAGGTTTTATTGCAGTCTAAAAGTGTGGAACTCGACTGGATACTTGAGAATTATTCTGGACATGGCTGGAAGGAGATTTAAGATTAGTGCAGAGATATTACAGTGAGAAGAGAAAGCATGCAGACATGCACACAGACTACGTGAAGGCCAGAATTAAGATTTAGGAGTGGGATCAGGGAGGAGAGTCTCAGCCTTCATCTAGCTGAAGTCCACTCTGGTCACTGAATCCTGTCTATCCATAATGGGCAACTTTGTGGTCCGAGAAAAGGTGGCAGACATGACGTGTGGTTCTCAGCTGAGGTCTGGGGGGGAGAGGTGGAGACCCTTCAAACTTACAATGAGCCTATACAAACAGACCAAATACATGAGCAGCAATGCACGGCTTTGCCTTTAAGTCAAGGTACACACTGCTATGCAGCTAAAAACAGATGCCCAAGCGTGTACTTGTGTCAAAGTATGTGTGTAGTTCTATGATGCATGGCAGGACACCAAGGCTGGTGGTCTAACACTTGAGATGATCACTTTCAGTACCAAGCAAAACTCCCACACATGCATCCTGTGTGTGTTGACATGTATGTATTTATGACATTAAGACGTGCAAGTGTTAGTTGCATATAGGTGACTAAACCGCGGTGTGCTGAACGGGTAAAATGAGCATATTGGAAGCTGCAATCACAAGCAGAGTAATTTAATGAAGCTGCCCTACCATCTACCAACCTTCATCATATTTGGCTGGTTGCTGTTACTCTTTACTTCTCATTTTGTTTCAGTTACAGACCTAAGTGATGATCCTGGCTTGCAGCATGCAACCTAACATAGTGATAATGACAGTTCCACACAGTGGCATGTTTGCGTGCACACACACATATACATGAACACTCCCAAAAAACACAGCCGATAGGATCGACAGAAGCACAGCCTCTTTAGAGCCTCTTTAAGGAGTGCGCTTGCTCCACTCCTCCTCTCTTTCTCCTCCTCTTCACTCTCTCTGCATTTCTCGACATATGTTTACCATTAAGACTGACAGGTGTTGTGGGCCTGCCCCTTCTCTCTATTGTTGCCCTGTAGCTGCAGCCAACATGGGGACGCATGCAAAAAAAGATGATGTTAAAAAAAGGTTAGCTCTAAGGCAACGACGTTCTTACGTCAAGCCCCCAACATTACAGCTCAACTCATTACAAAAGGCAGTCTTTGCCTCTTATTCTCTACGTGCTCCTCTAGATGGGTATGACTAACTCTGCCCGGTAACTTTTTTCAGTTCTTTCATGTCTTTAAAAAAAAAAAAAAAATCATCCTGCAATTAGCGTGATAGTAACCCATCTGTTTAATGTCAAACACTTCCTCCGTGTGAAAGCTTTGTCCTTTTCGACAGAACAGTGGCTGTGTTCGGCTTGACTTAGCTTGATTAACCTGCTTTCCAAAAGTGACAACTTTTTATGGAGAAAGAAAATGTGGAAAAAAAAAAAAAAAAGTCTAAATACCAAGGTTACCTTGCATGGTGGACTGTTTCAGTTTGTTGCGAGCAACTTATTGCAACAACTGCAAAAGTTAGCTGTGTAAATAGACATGTTCTGGACAAAATATAAGTGCTTGGAACATATTACATATGACTGATAGCAAAGATGTGGATTATGCTGGCGGAGTGGTTTGAAAAAACTTTTTCTACTGCAAAAGCTATTACAATCCATTGTGACTGAAATGAAGCAGACCATAGCCAATATATGCACTCTTCATTTACGTCCACCTTTGAAAGCCTACAGGGCTTGGGTATTTAATACATAAAATAAAGATTATTAGTAGAACATAACTTTAATGCTATTAAACACCCTTATTTTAACTTGCTTTGGAGAAGGTTATATACAAGACATGTCTGGTGTAATAAACAATGAACAAGCAAAAGCAATCTTGAAAACAAAACATTAAAAAAGAGAAGAAGCACACAGGCTGAGAGAAGAAAAGTAAAAACATAAAAAAAATGCAGTCAAAGGAGAAAATAAAAGTGTGTATCTGCTGTTGATTTACCCCTTGCTTCCCGCTCCCTCTCTCTCTCTCTCTTTACCTAAACAGTGCTCTGGTCTTCATGACCGGGACTTAGGGGAGTTAAGGTGGGCGGGGGTGGTGCTGGGTCCAGGGAAAGGGTTAATGACACATGTCTGGACTAATGGCTCCCAGTGGAGCTATCTGCTGATTCAGCCCCATTACTTCACAAGCATTAAATATGTCTGGCCTGACCGCTCTCTGCTCCCCCCCAGACCTAATGCAAGTCAACAACATGCTAATCAGAAGGGGGGCATGAGATTCCCAGACTTTCTGTGCTTTTCTAGCCCTTCATCTTAAGACACTCCTGACACACTGAAGCAAGCATCAAGGCAAAACTTGTAAGTGCCATTAGTGTTAATGGGTCAAGCTGAGTCCGTGACCCTGTTAAAAACCTGTTTTTTTATGCAGCTACAACACTATTTGCCTTTGGAATAACAAGGGCAACCCACTGCACATGTCGTACTACACTGCATACAGTATACATAGTAAATATCATACTACCCTCCATATTGGCAAGGAATATGTAGCACTATCAAATTCCACTACACTCAAAAGCACAAGTTATTAAAATCAAGTTACATGTTGTTACATGAGATAACAATATTGATCAACTTTGCTGTGATGTCTCCCATTTAAATGTCTAGTGAGCAAACAACATTGTGTCATTTTATAGGCATGGAAACATGATGGTGACCAACAGTGTGGTTTAAATGGTCCAAGATTCCAGACTTTTGATTGCATGGTGAAATGACCTTACTTTCTGTCTGACCTACCAACAATTGTGAAATAAAGCTGCAGTAATCTTGTAAGATTTTCAAATGTTGTAATGTACAATGAAGACAAACTATTGAAATTATGTTACTTTTCCAATACTGTTCAGCCCTACTTTTATCATCTGCCACTGTTTAGTTATAAACAAGTTTCTAAAATGAAATTACAATTTTTCTCAAAGTGGTAAAAGTCACAGATATGCACTGCACACTAACACACAAATACATGCATAGGATGCACTGTACATAAATAACTATTGTTATCAATTTTAAAGTTGTGTTAGAATCAATGTCGTTGTTACTGTATACTGTCCAAATATTTGGACAAGTTGTATTTTGATGCGTTGACAACGTTGTTTTGAAACCTTCTTGCTAATAAACCCACTATAAATTGAAACTGAATTGAAAAAAAAATATTGCCACAAAGGCCCCACATTGTTCAAACCCAGAACGTTGTGTACAATTTGTATGCAGGTGAAAGGAGGACTCTTCTCTGTTAGTTTAACACTGTGCTAGTGAGCTAGTGGGAGCCGACCTAGTCCAGGGTTAACAGTCTTACATAAATCAGAACAGATGGCAGACTCTCTGCAAAGCCAGCTGGCTTCAGTTTGCCTGTGTGTCTCTGTGCAGGACAGGACCTGGCAGTGCAGGTACAGAGAGTAACTCCCTGCACATAATAAACACAACATGTCTGAGTGTAACGGACAGAAGGCAAATACAGGCAAGTAGCCTGTATATGCCATAAACAGATAGATGGTGCTCATGTATGAAAATGCTAACCTAAATCTACTCATCAAGACAAACCCTGTTCTAAGACCAGTTCAGGAAAGATGAAAATAATGTTCAAGAGAGAAACGAAAAAGAAAAACATTTGCTTTGAGGAATGGAGGGCGTTCTTTTAAAGGAGGGCTCTTCAATCTCTAGGTAAGATTAGGAGATCTTGTAAATGTCAGATTGCAGTGACCCCTCCATGGTGGCTGGATGAGGATTTAGCTGGGCCTATGTCTAAGACTGATCAGATGTACTGTATGTGGGGGAACTGCTCTGGCCGGGAGCCGGCTTCTATGCAAAAGCAAATTACATCAACTTTTCTAGGGATGGTGCTGTTCCTATAAACCTAAGAACCTAGGAATGATGTTTAACTGTGGAGTTTTACACCACTACCAACCATCGAGGTACTCCAATGCCACATCGCACTGTATTTCATGTACTATAAAATGATAGTTCATTCTGTGTCTGTGTAAGTAACCAATATGTTCATGCAGCAATACCACAAAATTCATAGTCTAACTCATTTTGGTAATGTGCAAACACTCATACATAAGTCTACGAGTAGTACCTGGTACCAGGCTCAAATCTAAATACAACTATAATACACATTCAATTTATTGTGATGCAAGATGTGACTTTAAACTAAACCTTTCAACTCTGTTGCACCGCATCGGGCAGTTTTATAAAGAAATTGAACATGCAAGAAATTCCTGGATTATTTGTTCAAGTTTGTGTTATTTTTTTTTTCCCAGGGCCACTGTCAGAGGCACAAACAAAATCAATCCTTCATTTCAACCATAGCATCCTTGCAACACATGTTATTCTGTGTGGTATCAAGCAAGTCTTTATTTTCCAAAACATTGTCCTTTCAGCCAGTTGTCATCCATTCAGTCTCCCTGTTTTGCTTTCCTCTTTAAAGTGGTTTTGCAAAATAACTCACACACTGTGTGTGAGTGCACGTGTGCAAAAAGTAATGCATAATGTACAATGCAAGATGTAGAAAGAATCTTATTTTGTTGTATATCAACATTACAACCTGTAATACAACACATTGTGGATTCTCAACGGTTACAGTACCCAATATACACTCGATGAATGTGCAAAGCATTTATTGAACAGTGTCTTGCACAATAAACCGTTTGCATTCTCTGACTCTGCACTATCTAGAAGCCCATTTGTAAACATAGGCTAGTGTGAGGACCTCTGAAAACCTCTGTATTGAAATACCCACTTAGCTAAAGAGATGCAGAGACCGGGCCTGAGACGAGTGTGGAGTGGCATAAGTTGGAGCTTTGGCAGTGCAAGGGGAAATGGAGAGAGGGGGGAGAGAGGGGTGGGTAAGTGAGGGGGGAGCAAGACAAACTCGCAGATAGCAAGAGAGAGAGGGAAAAAGAGAGAGAGTAATGATCTACACATGGTTTCATGCTGGAGCCTCAACATAGTAACCATAGACACATGCTGGGGCCTCCTGGGACTCATCAGCAGGACACAGCTGTGAGCTGGACAGCAGAATTCTATTAGCACCAACTATGCACATATGCACTTGCAAACACACACACACTCACACACACATACATGTATATACATTCATATACGTACGCGCGCACGCGCGCGCGCACACACACACACACACACACACACACACACACACACACACACACACACACACACACACACACACACACACACACACACACACACACACACACACACACACACACACACACACACACCGACAGGTAATTTGGATATTTAAATGTGCTTTGGCATTCTACAAATGGTACAACTACACTACTCCACCACTGATGGCAGATCATGAATATAGCAGATTATTTAGTTCACCTCAGGGCCGGCACAAGCTGAAGGGTTTGAGAACTGTATCCAATGAGCCGAGACAATTTTCTGTGGGATTCCTACAGAAACAAAGAGTTTATTTTGTAAGACACCGACAAGCACGCCTCGAAACTGCACACCACAGGGTGTTTTAACACCTGTTGATAACAGATGATCTGGATTTGGTTCTTACACCCTGACCGTTCTTCATAATTTTATATCGTGAAAATCACATAGGCCTATAAATACTGCTTTTGCAGAATGTAAACAAAGACAATTAATATATACATAGTAATACAAACACTAGTAAAAACTAATCTTAACAAATGAAGGAACAAACCACTAAATTCATCAACGTCAAAGCACAGCACCATAGTGATCCTCGTGGAAGCCAGCACAAAAACGAAATGAAACCCTTTCAAATCATCCTCTTTTGGACCTTGGTCCACCGCCTCCAGCTCGGCCCTGGTCGTCAATAACAGCTCTTAATGAACTCTGGGTTGGCAGTAAAGCTCAAAGTGATACCCAACAAGCTCAGCTTTCCCTTATTTCTGTGTACAACCAAAGCCCTCTGTTTGCTCCCTGCCTTCGTCACCAAATATCACCCTCGCTCCTTCGACCATTTTATCCCTCTTTCCTCTCTTTCTCTGTCTTTCTCTGTGAGTGTGACATGTTTGTCTTGCTAGCGGAGGTAGTGATTTAGTGCTGCTAAGAATGATGACTCTGCCAGAGGGGCTGGCAGGGCACTGTCTCACTGTCATACTCTTACTCCAGCCTTGGGGGGAGGGAGGGATGGAGGGGTTGAGAAGTGAAGAAAAAAAAAAAGAGAGAGAGAGAGAGAGAGAGAGAGAGAGAGACTTGAGGGAAAGAGAAACCACTGTCTTTTATGGAGACCAATCCTCCAAGCCTCACTGCCTAGGCCAACTTTAAAGGATATATTGGACAGTTCCACACTACCCCACCCCCCACCCCTCCAACTGCTCTCTTTTCTCAGCTCTTTTTCATGCTCCCCTCCTTTTGGGTTTCCAACAAGGCAAGCCTTTAGCCGAACTCTAGAGAGGTGTAAAAGTAATACCATGTCAACAAGTGCCTTTTACCCTAACCCACTTTACACACACAGGCACCCGCACGCACGTGCACACACGTACACACTTGTACAAAAAATTGGGGTCAATCATCAGCAAGATAGATCTTAGTATACGCTGTTCCACAGAGTGTGCCAGAATGAGTTCAGCAACACAGAAAACCAAAGTCTGTTCGGCACAAAGGGCCTGGAATACAAAGGAGAAACCATTATCCTCACATTCTGGTGGGAAACTAATGAGCTCCTTGGGATGATAGTCTCCATGTAAGTAGTGCATCTGCTATTCGGACACTCTAACCTAAGCTTCATCGGGACGGGTAACCTCACCAAAATGTGGTAAAAGGAATCAGCAAAAGGATTCCCATGAAAGCAAGGGTAGACATTGGAGAACGGGAGAGAACTTTGAAGGGTGAGAACGACACCAGTTGCTCTTTTCTTTTTCTTTTTTTTTAATTTATTTACTTGTGCTCTCTTTTTGCCAGTTTAAGATGTACAGAGGGAGCTTTCTGTTAGTACTACAACGACAGAACAGAGAGGAAGAGTGCAGAGAGCAAGAAATAGCATGCAAAAGCACAGATTTATAAAGGGAGGGAGGGGAGTGAGGGGGAGAGAGAGCGAAAGAGAGAGAGAAGTAGCCCTACCCAGTTGCCTAGGGAGAAAACTGCTCTGCTGCTGACTCAGGACTCTCTTTGTTTGACAATGCTCCCTCACTCTTGCTCGCTCTCGCTCTCTCTCTCTCTCTCTCTCTCTCTCTCTCTCTCTCTCTCTCTCTCTCTCTCTCTCTCTCGCTCTCTGACACACTCTCAAACTTACTTGTCTTTTTTCAAACCCTTGCTCACCATCTTTTCTAACGTGCACATGCTCTTTCTTTGTCAGACCTGTGCCAATAATTTCACGTTGACTTACTTTTCATCTTTTCTCCTTCCCAACTCTCCCTCTGCTGTTTTCCTACCCCCTATCCTCTGTGTGTGTCTGTCTCTCCTACTTTTGCTGCCTAAACCATATGGCACTGAACGTCCCCCTTCTCATGTGATGAAAACAGATAAAGGCTTGTACTCGAATAAATCTACAGTGGTTTCTTTTGCTTTTTCACGCTTCACTAGCAGTGGTTCACGATCAAGACCAGAACTCTGGGTTGTTTAATTCTTTTCCAGCAGCGGCAATTTCCAGATGTTGGCTGGCCAGTGGTTGGTAGCAAACTGCCAGCACAGGCTCAGGTATATGTTTCCCAGTGATAAAGGGGAAAACTGAGGGAGAAATTGATAAATAGTCAGGGAAGCCTAAAGTCTGGCAATTAGGGGAGTGTTGTGTCACAGAGGAGGAGAGTTGACAGCTAAGAGAGAGAATAAAGACAGCAGTGAGACTGGCAGACTGACAGGCATTAAAGAGCAATACACTCTCTGAGAGAAAATAATGGTTGGCAGCTATAAGAATAGTGGACAAAGATCCTATAGAGAATGAGGCTGCAGTTAAAGAGGGAACGGATGAGAAAGAAAGAGAGAAGAGAAGGGAGCAATGGCTAAACATGGACCCATTCCAAAAGTAGGAATGCTGAGCAAGGCCCTAAGGGGAACCCTGGACTCACCCAGAAAGAAGGGAGGTAAAGAGGGCCCTGGGGAGGGCACACGGGAAAGCGAACCCCCTCTTGGCGTGCTTTCCCGGAGCACTGATAAGCACAAGGTAGTCAAATGACCCCAAGAGAGGAGGGAGGCACGAGGAGCTAAAAGAAGAAATACAGGGAGGGATTTATGCTTAAACTCCGAATGGGACAATTCCATCTTTAAAAAGGGAAATAATGCTTGGATCCCAAATAGGCAATTAGGAGAAAAAATTGTGTTGCTCAACCGCCCACATAAAATAAAGTTGCTGTTAGATGAGCGTACTAGCAAAAAGCAAAAGGATAAAGGAAAACTCACTTTGTTCTCGAGACAGTGAATCTATCTGAAGATCCCAGCTGGAGGACTATAGCAATGACTTTCATGATTGAGAACCATTTGGTCATTGTATGAAATGACAGGCAGTATTCACAAGTAGATACCAGTGGTTTAACACTTTACCATACCCTACCCTTGAAAACAACGCTGCTATTATGAGCTGTAATTTTTGACACATTGTTTATGGCTACTCACATCCCAAAACTTTGTGAGTGTGAAAGCTGTTATCACAGTGGGAAGGGAAAACTGCAAATATATACATAGCACCCTTAAGAATGAGATATATTTGTTATCACACGACAAGGATGCTGGTAAACGGCTAACATTGAAACCATCTGATCTTAACTGCGTTGCTTGTGGTGAACTGTAACCTACATATAGGGGAGTAAAAAAAGAGCATGACCTGGATCATGCCAGGGCTAAGCTCAGACACATCATCAGTAAGACCTAAGAAGAAGAAGAGGAGCAGCAATCACCATGTTCATTGAGGCATACGTCTCTGCAGCCAAGTTCAGATCGACATTAGCCCTGCATGAGAAATCACAGGCTGATTGGTCTTTTGAATGAGGTCAGTCTGGCAAACAGGGTCCTCCAGCAAAAAAAAAAAAAAAAAAAAATCAAGCTGCTTTTGTGCCTTTGAGCAACCACTCAACTTGTTTGACCTGTAGGAAAGTAGACCTCTCTCTACATTTATCAGTACGGTTTTAAACAAACTGACCGACGAAAAACATGAAGAAACTAAAAGGTACCCGAATAACATGATAACCGATCCGTCCAACTTCACTTCTACTCTTAAACCTTTCAAGTTTAAATAAGTAAAAAAAAAAAAAAAAATGCAATGTACAGGATTTAGAATAGCAAGCAGCTATTACATTCATGTATGTGAGCATGGGTGTACACCGCAGAGAAAAAAACAAGTGTACAGGGTGGGGCGGGGGGCGGGGGGAGGAAGCGAGAGGGTGCTTGCCTGGCACAATGAGTCCTACTTGTTAGCCAGTGACAGTGTCAGGGATCGTGACAGGGTCCAGACGCTAGACACCAGCTGCAGCGCCTCGTAAATAGACTGCTGTCTCGCAGGCACATTTGCACGGCAATGGTTGCACACACACACAGACACACACAGGCATGCGGGCACATGCATATACTATGGCAGGCACATAGACAGACACTGACTTATTGTGTCTCCAAAATCTTGTAAAAGGGACAGTGAGCCTCTTTGTATCTTGCACGCTGTTAAACCTCCAGTAAAGAGAAAACGTACTCCACACACAAACAACTCCCAGCTCAACAAAATTTTCATTAAAATAATTAAATATGTATAAATAATTAAGTGATGTGTTTAATAACAACTATATGTTGATGCTCCATAGAAAAACAAAACAGAACAAGCGTTGTGTTCAGTCCACGGGTCACTTGCTGGAGCTACAAGATTAATATTTCCTTGCACCGTTGCCTTGGGGTAAACTTTATATAAATATATGTCTGTGTGTGTCCACCCACTCTCCACAGTGATAATGGGGGGTAACAAACTGCATCTGCCCTACAGCATGGAGGACAAAAAGTAAAAGAGTAGGAGAGAGTTGAAAGTTCAGGATGAGAAGGGAGCCAAGCTGGAGGTTAAGGGGTTAAATGCGCAGGACCGATCCTGCTGAGCCAGCAGCAATACGTTAAAGTGCAAGGTTTCATTGTAGCAGATACAGAATGAAACTCCTTCCCATTAGTCACGCTAGTAACTGAAAAGACTCTTCACACTGCTTAACCCTTACTGCACCGCAAACAAACCACAGCAGCAACGCAGGTAAAGCACTTGCAGTGGGTTAATAGTTTGTGTGTCAGTTTGAAAACTCCCATGCACAATGACATTATTGTAATCACACTACAGCGGCCGAGTGTGCATATGTGTGCAAACTGAACTTTTTATAACATGATGTGTGAAAGGACGGCATGTCTGAATTCACACATAGAAAGCAACTCAGATGGAGTGACCTTAGAGGAGGATTTTCTTTTTCTGAATTCTTTTTCTGCAAACCACCTCCTACCCCCCCCCCCTTCTCTTCTTGAGCAAGCCTCCCACACCATGCTACAGTACACACTGTCTCTGAGGGGCTTACAGGGAGGAGAAGGCAAGCATGCCCTCCCTCCAGTCAGAGCAGGGCAGAACCATAATCATCATAATTATCATCATCATCACACTGCCTTAACCAAGACACACCACAGCAAAGCAAGTGGTGCAATGATGAGACAATGGAACAAACCAACCACATAAACAAACCCATAATGGGAGGACGGAAGGTGAATCGGGTCATTACAAAAAATAAAGCAGCAAGTTCTACTAAATTCTGACTATTAGAATGTTAATAGTGCATTATTCTTTTATTTTTGTTTACACGGAGAAAATGGATACAAGCTGGCTTCATTTGAATGATTTCATCTGGCAATGTTCTAAAAAACTACTGAATCCCTGGTTCAGACCCAGAGGGATCGCAGGGGATAAGTCCATACTCTTCACATTATGTTAGTGTACCTCTCAAGAACGCATACAACCACACACCTTACCCCTCTGGAGCAGACTTGTGTGTTGGCTCCAACCTCTCTCTAGCCCATTTGTTTTAGCGCTCCAGAGAAGACATTTGATCCTAATTAATTCAAAATGGAGCATGAAATGCCTGGTGATCAGTGTGCAAAAAACCCAGCCCTACTTGTTTGTTTTGATTACAGCAATCTGATGCAGCGATACACTGACATCGCCACGTAAACTCAAAGAAGCCCTACATGTCCCGTGAGGGAACTAGTAATATTGTTCCTGGCCAAACCTTCAGCAATAATAAAACAACAATTACCATTCATCATTCTCTCATTTCCCCTCTCATTAGTGCAGTTAACATCAGCACCAGGTAACAAGAACATGTGGCATGCAGCCTAATGTGATTTACAGAGATGAATGATGTATAGAGAGCATGAGGCCTGTAATGAGCTACACAATATAAACCACATTGCATTTGGAAAGCTGATAGTGTACAACAGATACTGGATGTTTTAGTGAAAAGGACTTGACTGACTACAAAGCATACATGTCATATTTGTAGATTAGAAAAAATACGCGTGTGTACACAAAACAGAAGCTTACAATATGTGGAAAGTACACGGGCCCTGTGCTCTACAGATGCACAGATTCTGCCAAGGTTGTCAGCAACAGCTGCTTATAACTGAGGTCAGGTTGATTCTCTTAACTGTCACTTCAGCATCTCAGAGACCCTCAAATTACAAGTTAGTGTCGATGAGGGCCAATGGTCTGTTCTCATTTAAGATAAGATGACAGAAATACCCCGCTTAAGTAGTTGTTTGAAATGGTTAACCTATGTGCTCAAACAGCAAGGAATGTGTTTGTGCATGCATCATTTCAGTTTGTGCACGATTGTTGACGAGCATGTGAAATGCATAATGATACCATTTTTGCTTTTATAGCCACAAAAACATTCTTGAGTGTGAGGCTTTATGAATTAGCTCCAATATGGAGTAAACCAGCCTTTGCATTATTTTATCGACGAACAAGCCGAATTTTAACCAGAGAGGAGGCATGTGTCTCGTCCGTTACCTTGTCACACTACCATTATCATTGTAACACTTCTTATTTCGGTGTAAAAGAGGTATCAGACTGAGGAGGACAAATTGCATTGTTAATGCAAGTGCATTTGAGTTTGTACTTGCACTGGAAGTGAATGGACTGCCGGCAACAAAGTCCCAGAAAATATTTGTGTTCTTAACTGATCATCAGCTGACATGACTCACAACTTGCACATCCTGTACGCAAAGGTTCATTATGCACGATTTAACGATCAATCAAAGTAATTCATCAAGACTGAGAGGTTCCACATTTTTTAAATCTCAGTAACTGAACATCTCAGTAGATTTATTGCACAGTTAACTTAATGCCGAAGTACTCGGCAGCTGCAACATCTTTCAGTCTCTCCTTCATTTATGTGTTATTTTGCCCCTATTCCAACAGCTGTGTTCAGTAAGAAACTTCTATTGCTAATTCCTGACCTTTCATTGATTAACTTCACATTGCATCGGGAGAGTTAAACAATTTAAAAGAAAGGCAGTGAGGTTGAGAGTATAAGGGTTTCACTTACTCCGGTCTTGTCACAGAGCCGCAGCGTGTTGAAGGAGCCCACAGCGAACACCTCCCCATCTGGAGCCCAGGACAAAGAGGTGACCGGGTAATCATGAGATGACGAGGAGTGAAGCAGACGGCCAAAGCTGTCCCATACCTGTTGAGGGAGGACATGGTGTAAAATATAGTTCAACAATCCCTACGATATCTATAAGTATCCTCCAACACAGCTCACCTTATATTTACAGTCTTCTCCACCTGACAGGATGAGGTCATTGACTGAATTCCACTCCACCTTCAGAATGACACCATCATGAGCCTTCCACTAGAGAGAGACAGAGGGAGAGCGAGAGAGTTTTAGTTCAACAACATAATGATGCAGTCCATACAAAGCTTTTCAATTTTGTTGAAGAGAAGTAGAAGAGATCTCTAATAAATTCCGATGCTTTTACTGAGTCCGAAAAAAGTGAGTAGAAATAAGAATGGCTGGGGAAAGCGCCTTCAAAATTGGCATTCATTCTTGCGCACAGTTACGAGTTTATGAATTGTTTCATATTAGCCGAACCGAGAGCTTACTCTCAACATTATGTGTTACAGTTTAACAAACAGCAGATAGCCTGTCCCCAGCTTTATCTTAAAATGTTCCAATCTTGTTCCAGCTCTTTCTACAATGGTGTATTCTGTGCGCCCAGGGGAAACATAGGTAAATACACACACGTGTGTGTATCCGTGTGTTTGTATGAGATTGCAAAGGTCAAAAAGGATCTATTAGAGGTTCTTTACACATAGCTGTATGTGGCTCGCATCACTATGTTGGCCTTCAGTCGGTCTAAGGGAGAGGTGATGAAATTGGACATGTCTCTCTGTGTGTGCTTGTTCCTGCGCATGTATGTGTGGTAACAGCTGAGAGAAAGCAAAGGCACACATGAACCGCTCTGCTGTTTATCAAAGGTCCCGGGTGCTATTCAGCTTCAAGAAGACTAAGAAACGAATGCATATATCAACAAGAAAAATACTTAGTGGTGTACAAGGTCGTCTGCATGTAATACGTTTGTAGTGAATGTGCATTGTCACTCATTCACTGATCCACTGGAAAGCTCATACTTTGATAGTTCCATTTATTTTAACTTTACAATGTTGGCCAGTATACCAAACCAAGAAGATTGCAAATCCTCCACTGAAGAAAAGCAATGGATAACAGAGCTGAGTGTTGGCTTTCACATACAGTGTTGCACATAGCTAAATGATAGCTGCCTTCAAAGCAATAAAGCTAAATTACAACCTCAAGCATAACGTATATTGTATCATGCAGTGAAGTCAGTGTAATGTTACACATGAAACCTACCAAACATGGTGGTGGATGTGAGTTTCAACCTGTTCTTTCAGAGATCTTAAAATGGAAGGCCTCATTTCACTCTTTTCAAAGGAACACATTTTTGTCCACACACTGTCCGAGTTGTGTGCGCTTCAGTGTGTGCAGCCGCCAAGCCCCCACCAATAGCTTACATGTGAGGCGTTTAGGAAACATGGAAAATTTTAGCTTTTACCAATAATCTACATGTGCGGTGTTCATGGAACATCAGTAAATTGTAAACAAGCACATTCTTAACCTGTGGGAAACACTGCATTAAGTCTTGTTCTTTTAAAAACTTTAAGTGCAGACCATTTACCATCAAAAACTTGTTTGGATTGCAATTTAGTGTTGATACTGAGTGGGCATTTATAGGAAAAATTATTTTAAGAAGTGTTTAAGGTAAAAGAAATGTTATTATTGTCATCCCATTTTTTTTTTTTTTTTTTTTTTAGCTATTTATTCTTTCTATTTAGAAAGAGTTTTTGTACCTGTATGACTTTGGCGCTGGGTTGCAGAGGCTTGATGATTAGCTGCCTTCCTGATGTGTAGAGGACTCTGTCTGAGTCTGGACCCCAGGCCACAGAATATACAGGAGACCCTGGACAATACACAGAAATACAGGCATCCACAGTGTTGTATTAATCACAAGAGCAATGGATTGGGCTTCAGCACACAAAGGCTTTCACTCTTTCTTGATGTAATATTCAAAAGATTAAATTAGTGTATGCATTTCTCCCTCCCTCACTGACAAACTGGGGGGTGGTGGGAACAATAGCTGTAGGCTGCAGCAGAGCTAATTCCTCCTCTCATAAAGTATCATATTCCCTTAGAGATCTCACCTCATTCAGCCTATGTAACAGCACTGAGCTTACAGGAAAACCAGCGGAGAAAATCAGTCTAACTTCTACAGTGTGCGTGCGTGTGTGTGTGTGTGCGTGAGTTAAGTTGAGTTGAGTTGAGTTGTAGCTACGCGTGTGTGAAGGGGAGGGGGCCTGACATTTAACCCTACTCCAGGTGCATGTGGTTTCTCACAAATGCCAACTGGTCACATGATCTAAATCTGACGAAGGCGATGAGAGGGGCTGAGGCAAGTTCCTCTTTCCTCCCTCTCGCTCAGCTCCAACCTCTTCCTAGAGCCCTCTCTTAAAATGGGTCACAATACCCAAAAAAAGAACAGCCTGCTCATGTAGTTTGTGTGTGGAGCTGTAGGCTCTGAAAAGAAGCAACACCTGCACTGATCTGGGTGCCATGTGGAGGATGGTGTGCTTCTGTGGCAATGCTACTAAACCCAGGTGTTCTACACATCTAGAGGTCTGCTTAGCAGCCAACCACTCAGCAACTCATTCCCTAAACACTAAGCTAAGGAAAAATGTTACTACATATTGGGGATGAATGGCTGTTCCACTGCCAGGTTTCCCACAGCACCCGTCATTCAGCAGGGGTGTACCATCCATTTCCCCAGAAGCCAATTTTTAGCCACCCCCCATCTTTCTTTTTTTGTTTTTTTTGTTCCGCAACTGAGAAGAAACATTTAATAAGTCAAACCGCACGATGACTCAATAAATAAGAAAAGCCATCTGTAGTGTGAATGTTGGGTAGAGAACTATATCATTAGGAGCCTTTTTTATGGCTTTTAATATAACTCCTAGTCCTATAAAGCTTTGAAACTTTACAGCGCTGTTAATAAAAACAATATAGAATTGGAAGACTGACTCTGCTTTTGATTCTACCGAAAAAAAAAAATGACATGCTGATAGGCCCGACACATACACACACAACACACGTGTTCACTAGTCTTTTTAAATGATCTGGCTTGAGTAAAAGAGCAGCTTTCACCCAAAAGAAAGTCTTCCAGATCGTTCAGAGACTGTGCCAGCGCAGATACACAAACGAGGTGCAATCAAAAAGTTCAGAGACTCTTCCTGTTGCACACAAATGGAGTGCAGCACAGTAATGTGCATGGAGCAGGGGGAAGAAATAACTTCTGTGAATACGTATTCCAAGTTACGTCACTTGATCAACATCAGCACCTGTGTTACACACGTTTTTGTAACCACTGGTAAATCCACATTTGTGATTTAATCATGGACCTGAAACCTGAGCTGGAAGCTCATTAAATTTTGTATCAAATTTCTGGCAAAGAGAAAGATATCGCAGGGAGCCAAGTCCTGGTGAGTCGGGGTGGTAGGGAGCGATGAGTGTGTTGTCGCGGGTGATGAATTTATGTGGGCATGTTGTCATTTTAGAGAACCCAAGTGCCATCACACCACAATTCAGGTAGTTTGCGCTCAACATTTTTCCTCAGATGCTTCAGAACGTCACAGTAAAACTCTGTGTTGACAGTCTGACATTGGGGGACAAATTCACAGTGCAAAACTTGGCAAATGTCAAAGAAAACCAAGCTGGCTCCTGACCTGATGCGCCTTCTTCAGTCTTGGACAGTGATGTTGAAAAACACCTTACCAAGCTCGATGCTTCATTGCCATGTTTTTTTTATTTTTTTTATTTTATTTTGAAAGGATTTCAAGGGTCCCGGTTGCCGATTTCCCGAGTTTGACACAAAATTTGATGCTGTGTCTATGGTAAAATCGCAAATGTGTACGGACTGGTGGTCACAAAAAGGTGCGTAACACAGGTATAAAAAAATATTGCTTCCCACTGCTCCGTCTGTGTTACTGTGCTGTGCCTCGTTTGTGCCCGACAGGAACACTCCAAGAACTTTCTAAATGCACCTCATACGTGTGAGGTACATGCTCATGAATGAACAGCCACTCAATACTTAAATTGAAAGCAAAAAATAACACTGAAGGGTAACCACAAGTGGACTTGGAAGGCCCATCAGTTGGAACAGTAAAACAGGAGCCAGATGAGCAGGTCAACTGGTGTGTCATCTCACTGAGAGAAGGCGAAGGCTGCCCTGACATTCAACGGAAGTTCTTTGTGCTTAATTCAATCTATCAGCCTTCTTGGTTTTTTTTCTTGCCGTCACAAGAGGCACTCGTTGAGACACAAGGTTTTGAAAGCAATCGTCAAAGCAGCATGTGTGTCGGACAGAGAGCCAGAGAAGGTGCAAATAGTGTGTTGCATTGTATTTACTAAATGTCTGCAGGTGGTTGTTAAGCGGCTGGCTTCAGATGGCTCCAGCTGCTGACAAGCATCTGCTAAGGCTATAACAAGTTTAACACTCAGATTGAATTTTTCTCATATTGCCATTCAAATAATGTGACTCTGAATGTCTACAAGAGCACGTGCACTTTGGTCACCTTGCATATGCAGCTCTAAGTCGTTTTGTTTACATGTTAATTATAAAACCAGATGATACTGTGACCGGTATACCAGCTTCCATGTACAGTTAAAGCCATCCTTTCAGGTAGTGAAATCAATGGTAAATGTCTTTCACCTATATTATATAAAAAATTAAAAAAAATCACAGCAGTTGCAGGTTCAATCTCCACACTAGTAAAACAATAATTATTTTTAACCCCTACTTCTACAATTAAGTCTTTCAAGCATTGCAAACAAATGAGCATTATTGTGACAATCGCAAAGTGTAGACAATGCAGGTAAAACAAATGCATGTCCTCAAATATTGGGTTAAGAGGTGTTTGAAATTTTTTTGTTTGAGGGATAATATAATTATGTATTACATAATGTGCAGTTTTACAAAAGCAGTGAATACGCATACGTACCTTCATTTCATCGAAGTAAAGGCAGAGTTTTTAGCCTTACCTTGGCTGGCTAGTGTTGAGCGGAGCATCCCACTTTTTGACCAGATCTTGATCTGTCCATCTTCTCCAGCTAAGTAATTAGAGAATCAAATGAAATGCACCTTAAAGCCACCTGAAGTCATTCAATTCTCATTTTAATGAACATTTTACAGGAGGCTGACTAAATTAGTATCAGTTAAATGACAAAAAAAATATGTGTCCCCCCTCATCTTTACCCGTGATAAGAGCAGTCCCATCATAGTTCCACCTCCCGGCCAAAACAGCTCCTTTGTGCGCTTCAACACTCTTCTCAACGCGTCCTATCTTGGAAACCAGATGGAACTTCCCTGTAAAGACAAAAAATAAACACTTACTCTTCAGTACTTCCACATTCTAGGCCTGGTTTTATATAGGCGTTTACAGTAGTATAATTAAACAACACTAGTGTGTGCTGTAAATCACTGTCTCCTAACTTGATGCCCTCTTTTATATAAAATACACGGTCTTTGGTTTTAACGTTCTGTGTAATTCAGGTTGCTACGTGTGGCAAAACAAACTTTTATGGCCTCTCCAAAACACCAGAAAGGAAAAAATATTCATAAGGCTTAAAACATTTTTAATTCAGCATTATAAATAAGAGCATAAAAGCTGTCAATTCCCCAAAACACAATTGACAACAAAGCTATATTCTTTACGATTAGCTAAATTGCAAACTTATAGCACCTAAAGGCTGAATTAGGGCAACTTTCTGTTTGCTAGACACGAAAGGGTGATCAGGCATGGAGACAGTTATTGAAGACCGTAGCCCAACATATACTTTGTGGCAGTGTGTATTAAAAATTCTGAATGTTCTATGTAATTTCTGGTGGCCTAAAACGGCAAAATTAGCATGCTGCTGCTCTCTCCCATTTCTAAATTTGGCCATCCCAACAAAAGTGGATGTTACATATCCAGCAGGTAGTCAGTATAACAGGCATGTACAGCTGCACTGAAGAACAAATTTAAAATGAAAAACAAACTTTTAAAAACATGATTTCTATTTTCAGTATATATACAATCACATCAACAGTCCTCATCCACACAGCCACACTTTGTGAGGGGAATAATTATTATTAAAAATATCCAAAGGATCTACAGGCTTAATTAGATGCTCAATATCCAGGTTTAAAACCAGAAGACAAAAAAATTGTATATAATATACAAAAAGAGTAAAGGAGTCTAACTGCATATGCACGGAAAACTTTTTTATAATAATAATAATAACAATATCCAAGAAAGAAGAGCAGATGCTGACAAATCCGATTAGTTTAGGAAAAGCCACAATCTTAAAGTCCTCTAATCTAATAAAAACATGGCTATTGGACTGATTTCCTTTCAACTATATTATACAAATTTGAGAAAATGTTAAATATCTAGCACATAATACAGTTTTAAAACTTTTTGACAAAATGTTTCAGTGCACACTGAAGTTAAAAAAAAGAATAAAACAGTTTCATTGTTACATTTTTGTTTCTCTTCTATTTCAAGCATTACCTAGAGCAAAACAGATATTTGTTTATCTGTACTGTTCAACAAGAAGCAGAAGAAAGTTGCAAAAGTGAATCGTAACAGAGTTTTCGCTACTCTCTGGTCTGCCAGAGAAAATTGCTGCTTCAGTTTGTGGGTGTGTTTATGCAACCCTACACTGCCATTAGTGTTGTGACCACACATTGCCTGCCATAGCAGTGCATCCATACTCAGTGTGTTTATATCTAATGTAGGCTGAAGAAGAGACATAAGAAGCCATTTGATGCATATCACACAAACAGTGTCACTAAGTAAAAATAAACAGATACAATAGAAAAATTCACTCTTGGTCATTTGATATTGAACACGTCATTAAAACTAGAGGATCAGTGTACACACTATTCACTGTGATAGTAAAATAGTTGAAATTTTGAAAATGAATATGTTTCTCTCAAAATATTTTTTGTGTTTCGAGTTAATTAGTTTTATTGCAAAAGTGTCAAACTGACAAATGATTTTCCCTACAAAATTAATAATAATTACTGATTTGAGGCCTTATTTTTTTGATAAATAAAGATAGATACTGTCACGTTGTTAAAAACCAGGTTGATAAAAAGTGCAATGACACACAAGAGAGTAGTGAAAATTCTGTTTCCAATGATTATGTTTAGTTAGCTCAGTTAGCATATGACAATTTGTTTAACTGAATTGATTCGCCTGTGTAAGTGTAACGTGTGAAACAAAACTGACAAATCACTTAACCTGCTCGTCAGATATAAAAAGAGACTTGCCGTCAGTGCTGGTAAGGACAAAGTTCTCTGCCTGGGGCTGTTTTTTGCCACCAACAGTTTTGGGGAACCAGTGTAGGTCAATTGGGTAAATATCCTCTGGCAATTTGACAACCAGGCTGGTGTCATTGGTCAGCAAGTTCCACTTGAGGATCCGATGATCCTCACTGCATGAGTACAGCTCGTCTGCTGTGGTCCAGCCAACACAACTCACAATTTCTTTATGTGATCTGCTGTTAAGAAAAGTAATGAATCCGAATCAGCTTTATTGGCCAGGTACGTTAACACATACGAGGAATTTGACTCTCTCAATGTTACAAAAACAGGCAGACATTAACAGACATTTAACCATAAATAGACATATATACAGCTAAAAAACAACAACAACAACAACATGTATACATATTTATACCTAAACAATGGTACAAATGGTGCTGAGGCAGTAGGGTGTACTGCAAAAGGGTCCAGTGATGTTGAACATGTTATGTGTTAGCAGAGTGATGGCCTGTGGATAAAAAACTAAAACTAATGCGAGTTGTCAAAAAAAAATTAAAAAAAATGTAACTATAAAATGCAATATTAGCCTCTGCAAGAAGTGTGATAAAATGTGGTCAGATTTAGGGAAAGATGAGGTCAGGGGAAGCAATAGAAAGAAACACATGACTACAATTGTCTTACAAAGTTTTTTTGACGTCGTTTCGGAGTATATTCAGAAATACAACATCGGAGAGCTAACGACGACACCGAAAAGGATATGTTTGGGTTCCTTCAGCAGCGACGTCTTCAGCCTCATGGTGGATGTTTCCTCCGTCGATCCCTAAACGAACAACAACAACAACAACAACAACATCGTCAGGTATTGACAGTAACCAGAGCTCAGGTATATCAAACCTCCGGATGCAACACACACAAGTCAAACCGACACGTTTAAAACAGACAACGTGGACGACCAAAGTATGCAGCGTTACCACTTAAAGTGAGGGCAAACGTCGGCGTGCTCTGGTAGCTGTTTCCGGGGGACGAAACAAGCGTCCTACCGTTGCTACGGTACCTGGCTACTGTTGCTAACGTCAATCTTCAAACTCACCCGAGTCTTGCCCGCGACTTGAATGCTAACGTTAACTTCCGATTCAAACGAACATCGCGCTGTCGTTTCCGAGTTTACTGCGTGTCACCAGCTCCTGCGTGAATAGCCATTATAGTTCAGAGCAACCATACCCGTCACCGATCATCGGGTATCCCTAATGTATAAAGGGCTAACTTTTGGTAGCCATTTAATCTGGGTCATAGAAGCGCTTGAAAAGTGAGTTATCGCGAGATCTGCAGATCTCGCTTCCTTGACAACTGATATTTATAAGTATTTACAAGTATAAATGGCATTTGTTTAAATACACGTATTTAATTTGAGTCGTTAAAAATCAAGGTACACGAACATTAATCGCTGACACATGGAACAATATTTCCTTAAAGGAAAAAAAAAAAAAAAAAAAAAACTATTCTTCGGGGCGGGACTTCATTCCACTGTAACCAGGCAACCGTTTGAATACGAAGAAACAACTTTCGGCTTTGAATTTGACAATAATCCTTAAATAACACACAACAGTGAAGGACGAGTATTGTGAGGGCTCTACAAAAAATTTTTATTTTATTTTTCCTCCCCGTCTGATCATTTCTGTCAGGTGAACAATCTCTTTAGTTCGGAGTAAGGCGGAGTTGGCTTCGTCCCCCTTTTCTTTTTTTTTTTTTTTTTTTTTGAATCTGGTGTTTTTCCCTTTTGCCCTTTGAACGTTCCATGGTGCCTTGCGTCAGTTTGTAACGAATTTGGTTCGACAGCACAGTTTAGGCGCCATTTACAAGATCCGAGTTTTCGAGCGAGGAAGAGAAGAAGCAGCTCGGAGCGACACGGGGCTGAAAACAGAAATCGGCTGGATTTTATTTGCCAAACTTTTGGATTGACGAATACTTTTTTTGTTGTTGTTGTTTGTTTTTTTTCTTTCCCCCCCGAAGTCGCGATTTTGGGTGAGAAAGGAGGGGGGTGTGGGGGGGACACACCGTGTGTCTTACCGCGGACGGGGGTACAATTTTTTAAGAGGCATTTTTTTTTTTTTTTTAGCGGCGAGAAATAACCGGGTTCCGTCTATTTGCTGAAAATGCATAACGTTATTATTACTTCCGAAACCGGGACGAGCATTAAAAACAACATATTTAACTCGAGTTTTCACATCAGCTGCGATGAAAAAAACAAATCAAAACAAAAACGAGCAGACTAACGTTAATTTTTTTTTTATTTTTTTTTTTTTTTTAACTTTAGATTGCATTTTTTTTTTTTTTTTAAACGTACAATTTGTAAACATCCTCTCAACCAGTAATTGTTCGACTTTGTTCCGACTTCTCCACGCTTCACGTCGCTAAAACTTTGGGCAGGAGTTTACCGTCCTCCTCGTTCAAAACGTCCGCTTTACTTTTTAGCTTCAACGCAAACGTTTAAGTCGGGCATCTGCCGGGAGGTGAAGCGCCCCCACCACCGCCGCCACCACCACCACCTCCTCTTTTCAATGATCAGATAACGTTTTAACTTTTCAAGCCGACAGTTTTACCAAAAATGTTACGTTTAACGTCACCGACGATGTAACACGACAAGTTTGGCTCCTCGGAGTTAGCCATTGCGTTAGCTTTAGCTTGGGCTGCTTGTGTGGACGTCAGATAAGTTAGCTGCGGCTAACTTAACGGTAACGTTAGCGAATTAAAAAAAATAATAATAATAATAATTAAAAAAAATAATAAAAAAAAATAGCGTGGCGAAGTTAGTGATTTTCAAGCGGTCTCTTGGATAAACTTGACCAAAGATACTTATTTTGCATAAGTATAACGTTTCATTAGATATTTGAATATGCTTGCCAATTACCCCACGAGTTAGGTCGCCCCCTCTTCCACACCCCCTCCGCCCCTCTCCACCCTCCACACACACACCCTCCACCCTCCACACACACACACACACACACATCAGAGTCGTGGGGATGAAAGTTAAAATTAGTGTCAGTTTGAGACCTCCGATCGAGGTGGGACGCCGCGTCGTCCCCGCTGACTGGAGCCCTGGTTCAGCTGCGTTTATTCCGCAGTGTCCGTGTAAAACTTCGGTTCTTGGGCTCAGAGACGAGGAATGAGAGATTTGCATAATAACTGAATTGTGTTTTCCAGTCGACGTTAACCTTTATTTTCCCCCAACATTGCAAAGGGTTTTCAACAAAAAACAAAACCGTCCCAACTTTTTTTTTTTTTTTTTTTTTCTGGTATAGGCGCAGATGAAACGTGCACTTTAGATGGTTACCAAAAAGAAATATTCTGTCACAGAGAGAGAGACCGTTCGTGTGTGTGTGTTTTTTTTTTTAATGCTGTTGGGAGTTTAGTGTTAAAATTGCATCTTATTCTTTGCAATCATCGCGCAGAGTGACGACATCGCTTCCCATCTCGTCCACCGTTTTCAGGCTGCGTGTTCTTAATACATCACGTTGTTCCAGGTCACAAGATCACACACTAATTTATGTTATTACTTCATCTATTGGAACAACTGTTACCATATGACAAAATATGCCGGTTAACAGTTGGATGGGCGGCAGAGAGAGAGAGAGAGAGAGAGAGAGAGAGAGCTGACTGTGGTAATGATTAAAGCCTGACAGAGTAGCTGCGTGTGACCGACTAAAAGTGGAGTTGAGAGATTGACAGACACAAAAAGCACTCATGGATATTCCCTTTTTTTTTTTTTCTTCTTCTTTTTTTTAATTTTTTTTTTTTTATACCGATGACCCCTTCAGATTTCAAATCATGCCATCTAAAACTGCAAAGGGCTCAACTGCCTCCGCCAAGCCAAGAGGGAAAGGGTCGCAGCCTCGGGATGACTCCGAGGAAGAGCTGGATGTACCCCCTCAAGAAACCAACTCCAATGGCCAAGAGGAGGCACCGCCGACAACTGGCAAGTAACAAAGGCTGTTTTGGTGTCTGTGAATCTAAATAAGTTGTTCCCTCAATGGGTCTGCGTGCATTTCTGCATCGCTGGTAGCCAATTGGCACAGCTGTGAAGCTTTTTTTCCTCGCTTAAATCTCCGCACGTACTTAGGATAGCTGATATATATATATATATATATATATATTTTTTTTTTTTTTTTTTTTTTTTTTTCCAAACGTACCAGTCATCAATAAACTGAATTTTGAGATGATTTGGATCACGTCGGGTGTACTTCTTCCCCGGATCTACTCAGCAAATGAGGTAATTTATTTGGTATAATGAACGTGTTTTGTGTAGTTGGTCAAAACGGTGTTTGGCTGATTTCGTGTAACTTGATGTTAAATAATTTGTATGCGAAGCTTGAGATGCACATAGTCAGTGGGTGATGTTTGTGTTCTTTACAATATGTTGAACTGCCTCATTGGGTTGTCTGGCTCCAAGCATTTTAATTGACAAACGTCGACTCCTTTGCTTGTTTATGCTTATTGTGAGCACAATAGGTTTTCTGGACAGGTCGTTGTTTTGGTGTGATGGCAACATAATCGTGGTTGTTGTTGTTGTTGTTGTTGTTGTTGTTTTTTTACGTGACACGTTATTTTCAGAAAACAAGGTTTTCTGTGTTTTTGACTGCAGTTAGGAAAGAGTGAAAATGTGAGGTTGGAGGTCGAAATGTACACTTTAGTTATTTATCATCGACGAAATGAATGTGGCGCATCTACTTTGGCGTATGAACGCCTTTGGTGGAGAGCGTTTGGATAATAATGTGGCTTCGTTCATAAGCGGCCACAGGCTGTTTCTTTCTTTTTTTGGGGGGGGGGGGGGGTAGGGGGGGGGTGGTGGGTTTGGCTCATGTTTTCAGAACAAAGAAAAATAACGCCTGTCAACTTTTTCGGGCGTCGTCGTATGACTGCTGTTGTAACTTGCTGCCCGTGTTGTGTTTGTTTGTTGTGTTTTTTTTTTTTTTTTTTTTTTTTTTTTTTTTTAAACTCCTCCACCCCTCCCCCATGCACCGCTGCCCCCCTCCACCTGAGACGACTCGCACAGAGGAATAAAAGTTGTACTTTTTTTTTTTTTTTGTGCCACAGATCCGTCTCACGGGGAAGCTGCCGAGGCGGTTGATAGTCGAAGTTTGGAGGAGATTCTCGGTAGCATCCCTCCACCCCCGCCCCCAGCAATGACCAATGAACCGGGCGCTCCTCGCCTGATGATAACACATTTAGTTAATCGCAACTTTAAATCGTACGCAGGCGAGCAGATTCTGGGGCCTTTTCACAAGGTACGACCTAACATGGTATAAAAATGACATGCCTGCCTGGGGAATACTGCAGTTCATTTGTTGTTAAGATCAAACATACTTGTAGTGTATCTCACTCTTATTTCGTTTGTCTTTATTTTCACATTATGTAACTGCTTGCATCTTAACTTGTGTAGCAGAAGAGACAAAAAGGTACAAAATTAGTAGTGATGCCATATTACAACATTTGTTTAATTAAAAAAAAAAAAAAAAAAATTCAAAGTGGAAAAAGTCACACTCCTCCATTTTGATTTAGTGAGTGTATTTTACAAGGGATTGTGATCCAGTGGTGTGCTCACATTTCCTTTTAATTATTACTTTCTTACAGCTTTGTCTTTTCACCTTTATCTGCTCCCCTCATTGCTCTACAAATATATAACGCATATTAAAATAAATCTTAACTACACCCACATGGCATATGTTCACTGTGACAATCTTACTTTGCTGAAATGTTAAATGTATAGCTTTTAATGTTGACACATTAACAGTATTTGTATATGGATGTTGTATATTTTTTTTATATAATTCATTTATATGAATTTTTTTTAATTTTTTTTTTTAATCTTCTCTCTTACCTCTCTCTCAGCGCTTCTCCTGCATCATTGGTCCAAATGGAAGTGGGAAGTCCAATGTGATAGATTCAATGCTCTTTGTGTTTGGATACAGAGCTCAAAAGATCAGATCGAAAAAGCTCTCTGTGCTGATTCACAGCTCTGATAAACACAAAGATGTCCAAAGCTGCACCGTGGAGGTGCATTTTCAAAAGATTATCGATAAGGTATATATACATCTATATATCTGTTTTTCTGTCGCACAGATACACACCACACACAAACTAAATTTATCAATATGCAGTCCAAATTGTAAAGGGTGAATTGGAAATAATTCCTGTTGGATAAATATGTTTCTTGAATTTTAAATATATTTTTTCCCTTAATTGTCATGACATAATATTGCTGTACAGTTATCTCAACAGTGACGAAACTCAGAATCAAATCAGTCATTAAAGTTGCAGCTAACACCCACACATGCCATAATGAATTCATATCGAGCTAGAATTGATCCCTCTATTTTTTTTATATTTTTAAAAAAAAATATTTGCCATTTAGTGTTCAGGCTCCACTTATTTGTGCTCTAAAAGTCCATAAAAAGCGTGTTTGTATTAAGAGACAAATTCAGTCAGTTGCAATAGATCACAAATTACTTTGAAAACTGGTTGTAGTTTAAATAATTTATCTTGTTTTTATGTTTGATCTGCCACAGGGGGTGTGAGGGAGTTTTGCCTTGACTACTGTTAAATATATCTAAGCCTTTCTGTTTGCTTTAGCAGTTCAAAGAAAATTAAAATGAAGTTGTTAAACTAATAGCATAATTCTGTGTACTCTGTCAGCTTTACAAGCTGCCATTTTTGAAACTTAAAAATAAGTTTTAGAAGTGGTGTACTCAACTTCAATTATCACACTTGCTTTAACAATAAATATATTTATAGGCAAATGACCTACCTTTTTGCATTGTATTTGCACTCTCATCATCTTATCCAAGATGTTGCTTAAATTTAGTAAATGTGCTAAAATACACTCCAGTATATAAAGAGGTCATTTACATACTGTGGCTGGCCTAGATCTGCTGTGTGCTTTCCAAACAAGCCTTTTTCTTAACTGTTTTTTACCGTGATGTGTTTTTCTCCAACCGCCCTCGGTGGATTTGTCAGCGTTATGATTATTTCAATTTGATGTGTGGGACGGTTTGAATGTCTCCTGAACTGTTCTGCTCTAAGCTGCTGTGTCTTCTGCCCCTCCCCCCTCTCCTCTGAGCCAGGAAGGAGATGACTACGAAGTCATCCCCAACAGCAAGTTCTATGTTTCCAGGACTGCCAACAAAGACAATTCCTCGGCCTACCATATCAATGGCAAGAAAGCCACATTCAAAGAAGTGGGGGCTTTGCTCCGAAGCCATGGTATTGACCTAGACCACAACAGATTTCTGATATTACAGGTAATTGTACATTTTTCATGTCATTTCCTTTTCCACTTCTAACTCTGCTTTTCTATCCCTGCTGTGACCATCCCATTCTGTCAAGAGATTTCCTGCTCTTCGCTCTCTGCCCATTTCCCAGTCCACTTTGCATTAAATGTTTCATATATACCTTAAAGTCATGCCTGTCTGTGGGAATAACCTGTTGCACTGGAATTGGATAGGAGAGAGGACGTGCCCTGTGCCAGCCCTTAGACTGCTATAGCAGCGCATCATGGTTTGTAACAATGTGGAAAAGGTGCGAACCATTATTCGCTGCTTTAGAATTTTAAGGAAAAGATGCAATTTTAACCGCACATGGACCTGCATGTGAGTTGCTACACACGAACAACTCAGTCAGGATTTTTATTGGGGGACTCCTTGATGAGGCTGACCCACCAGTAGGGACAGGTTGGACCTCCCCTCCCTTCCCCTTCCCCTTCCTTTCCCATGTACCTGCCCCGCTTTAGCAGCACGTAAATATTGGCGTGTGAGAATAGACCCCAACCCCAATATTAGCAGTGCTGCTTCAGTGTGGCTGGATCAAACACCCTCCATTACCATGGCTTGAATATCGGTTAAACTTTTTTTATTTTTTTTATTTTTTTTGCCTTCATTGTGAATATAATTATTCCTGAATATTTTAGAATTACTTTTCTTGTTAGATTTTTTTATTTTTTTTATTATCTTTTTTATTCTGCTGCATTGTGTTGCACTGAGTCTGAACCAGTTCACTAGTTACACTCATACCCTCTCTGATTGTAATACATGTGTGACCTACCCATTATTAGTGAGTAACTCAAGGTATAATGGCTGATGACTTGTGTCAGAGCAGAGCAAGATGGGTGATTAAATCTTACATTTTCTTTTATTATTTAAAAAAAAAAAAAAAAAAAAAAAAGTTGTGGTTTCAAGGGAACACTTACATCTGTCCTGCTATGTGTGTGTGCATGTCCATTTTCACTTTCCTTGGGTGTCTGGCTCTATGACATGGCTGCATAACTATGGGAAGAGGCTTGAGCTTGTTCTCCAAGGTCACTTTTCCAAACCTCTGGCAAAGGGAAGTTGTCTATTTTGTGCACTGGTCAGAGCAAAGGATGACGTGGGATTTTTTTTCTCTCTCCCTTCCTCCGCTCACTTCTCCATTCTTTCATACATAAACGTAATATATGAGCTGCCTTTTTCCCCCCCACACACACACATAAAGGAAATCTAATTTGAGACTTCGTTTGCTTTTACTATATGAAGAGTTAATTTGTGTTCAACTTGACATTTCTTATGTAGAATTATTGTTATTCTTAGCCAGCCTGTTAAAAATAAATAAATAAAAATGAACACATGTTCAGAAAAATATAATTACACTGCAGAGTTGTTCTTAACTTGGGGCCAAGTACTGGTACAGTATTTGGAAATTCAACTGCAGTGTACTTAAGAAGTCGACATTTGCATGGTATCAACAGCATTTGTTTTAAATTTGGTCGATATAATTTTAACACATTTTAATAGCTGGCGATTGTTGGTGTTGAATTGATTATATGTCCTTTTAGTATTAATATCCAAGTGTTCTGAAGCAATGTCTAACATGTAATGGATTGAATCATATCTTCTTTTTTCTGAATGAGTAGTTCTACAGTAATTTAACTTTCAATCCACTTTTTTGTCATAAGTTTCTCTGATCTGTTTTCAAAGAAGCCTTTTAGAAGTTCATTATCAGTACACTGTTCATTACAGTGTGTGTGTGTGTGTGTGTGTGTGTGTGGCACACTGTTATTATTTCAAGTTTAGATCAAAAGCTCAGTTGGCACATATCTTAATAGCTGAAAAAAAATTGGTAAAATTTAAAGTGAATTTTTTTTAATTTTTTTTTTTACAAATACTAACATTTACTGTCTTGCTGCAAATATGTAAATGAGTGCCTGCATGTCTTTGCCAATATGTTGTTGTGGACTGTACCTAGGGTGAGGTGGAACAGATTGCCATGATGAAGCCTAAAGGTCAGACAGAGCACGACGAGGGCATGCTGGAGTACCTAGAGGACATTATTGGCTCTTGCCGTCTAAAGGAGCCCATCCAAACCTTGGCACGCTGCTTTGAGCTACTCAATGAGCAGAGGGGAGAGAAGGTGACAACACTCACACAGTTTAGATTAGGACTATTATACAGTAGTTTAAGGAGGTTTTCTTTTTTGCGTGTGAATGTGTGTCTGTGGGTGGGTGTGTTTATGTGCTTTAGATGCAAGTGTCTTGAGATTAAAAAAAAAAAGAAAATGTCTGTAACTGTGAAGTTACTATCAGATATAGTTAATGGCACTTCATGGAAAGCCTTTTGTGTACCACACTGTGACCTCTAAAGTGTTATGTTGATGATTTTGTTTTCCTTTTTTTTGTTATTATTATTATCCTTTTCTTTTTCTTTTATTGTACCATGTAATTTACATTAAGCGTTGCCACCTGACATTAAGTACTGCAATCTTTTCACTGTCCCAGCTAAACCGAGTAAAGCTAGTGGAAAAGGAGAAGAATGCTTTGGAGGAAGAAAAGAACAAAGCTGTGGAGTTTCTCACCCTGGAGAATGACATCTTCAAACACAAGAGTCGGCTCTGCCAGTATTATGTGTGAGTACACCAGCACCATCTCTTTGTTCTGTCCATGAAAAATTAAACACTAAAAACAAAAAAATGCAGACCCAACATTTCTTTATTTTTAAACATATGGTATCAGAGCTCATAGTACTTTTTTTTCCATGTGTAAATTATTAAGTTTGCTGTTTGTTTGTTTTTTCCACCTGATATCTCTTTGCCATTAGTCATGATCTACAGAAACGTGTGGTGAATAAAGAGCAAGAAAAGCAAAATATCTTGGAGGACACCAAGGAACTCACTGAGAAAAATGCCAAGATATCAGAGGAGATGGAGAAAATGAACCAGGAGCTCAAAAACGTGGAGAAGTAAGGCTCTTTTTGTTTTCTTTTTTTGTTTTGTTCTCTTTTTCTCTTCTATTGACCATTGTAGCATGCTTAGAAGGTTTCTAAGTATTCTACTAAATATATAATTTTGTGGCTGTTGACTTGACTAAACATTGTTATTTAGAGGAACAATTCCAGCTTTAGGTCTGGAATTTTTTTGAAATAAATAAAAAAAAGAATTTGCATTTAATCCACAAATGGTTGCACAAAAAAAGGTATTGTTGTAAATTCCATAATCTCAATAATTCTTTGTCTTTGATGACTAGATCATATTTCAAACTGACTAAATATAGTTGAAATTAAATGTGTAGGTACTGAAAACTGTCTGAGCTTTAATGTAAAGAGTTTGGTGTGTTATAGAAACGCAGCCTTTTATTCTTTTTGTAGGTCTGTATATTGATTTCCATATTTTTCAGATTCTCATAGTTCACCTAATATTTTGGTCGATTTTTTTTTTTTTTTCCTGGTTAACTCAAATTTACAAAGTAAAAATGTTGTTCCTTCACCAGGAAACAAAATAAACTCAACAAGTACATTGAGACCCAGAAGGAGAAGTTCACCCAGCTGGACCTGCAGGACGTTGAAGTGCGAGAGAAGATTAAGCACTCCAAGAGCAAGGGCAAGACATTACAGAAGCAGCTGGAAAAGGACAAAGAAAAGGTGTGTTGGCCTTTAAATTGTAGTTCACTATTACACACAGCTGAATGGCTTCATTTACTTTGTTTTACTGTTTCCTACTCTTCAGCAGTTAGATTGTGTGCCTCATCAGAGGCACACAGACACATAATCTGTCAGAAGATGATGATTTTAGCCCTTAAAAAAATAAAAATATATATGTGTGTGTGTGTGTGTGTGTATATATATATATATATATATATATATATATATATATATATAAATAATAATAATTACAATACAAGCCATTTACTAATACAAGGTTACACTAAGACACCAATGGCATCGCTCTGTTTATTTTGTCATGCGGCCAACAAAGAAACACTGGCACTAAAAATATATTTTCTGTTCCTGACAGTAAACACAATGGTCAATGTTTTCAAGTGCAAAAGACATTGGTGAAGGCTTTACAGCAACCTACGGATACGTTAGAAACTGATTGCAGAAACTACAATTTTAACTTCTGTGTGTCCCATATGTGTTGAATTTGTAATCACATCGACTATAACATCCATCACAAGCTCAGGTGCTTTTAAAAATAATTATGTTTAAATTACGGTTCATTTGATCTTATCTACTTTTAATAAGTGTGTTATCATAGCTATTTGTCATGGTAATCATGGCCTCTGCAATCCAAATGATTTAAAAAATAACCAAGGCCTGGATTTTTTTTTTTTTTTTTTTAATGAAAATGAGGCATTCTTTATGTTTTAAAGCTAATATAAGTTTTTGTTTAAAACAAAAACAAAAAGTTTTAAGCAAAAAGCCTGGCAGCTGTGAAAGTTGTTGTTTCCACAGTAATGAAAGTAGCATTATTCTGTATGACAGCTATAGCTACACACAGAACAATTTTGTATTGGGAAATGTTCCTTCTTCAAGAACTTGCGAACTCTGCTACAGGCAAATATTGGTCTTAGATATGAAGCCCTAAAGACTCGTGCAATGCCAAAGTGTGTGGGGACCTTGTTTTGAATTTTTATTAAAAACAAATTTACTCTGGGGAAAGATAAATCACTTTATTTTTTCTAAATGAATTGACATAATCCACTGAAAAACAATAAACCTCTATTTAATATTGCAAATCAAATTTCATGGCAGGAAGGCCTATCTGTCCTAAACTAGCCACTAGGGGGCTATGAAGTAACACACAAGTTGATTGTTCGTGTGCTGTTTCACAGTTACAGGTCTGCCCGTCTCCTTGACTTTTTCACTCAAAACCTGGAGTTCTCTCGTAACTGTAGGTTTATCTTCTTTCCCTCTCTGCTCTAAAACCTTATCTGCTCCACCTCCGATGGCTGCTCTCTGGAAACATCTTGGTCAGAGGGGGAGCTGGGCAGAGGCAGGCAGACCTCTTGGGAGCCGTGTTCTGCTGTGTGGTAGTCAACTATGGCCTGGCTTGTGTAACACTCCCAGCAGCCACATTCACATTTCACCCGCAGTTAACCCTACAAAACATAGACTATATACACACACACACACACACACACACACACACACACACACACCACTCCTTGCCTTGTTTCAGCCCTGCCAAGCAGCCGACTGTTGTGCCAGTCTTAACCAGAGTTTGCTCTGTCCTCGGTGTGTGTTGCTTACTTTTGTGTTTTGTTTTTTTGTTTGTTTGTTTTTTGGCCCACTTCTGAATGCACAGCACAGTTTCTTGTAGCTGTCACTGGCACACACACACACACACAAAAAAAAGAAGTCTTTTACACCTTAACACCCCTTGTCTCCTGTAGTCTTCACTGATCTCTTTATCTTATCTAATTTAGGAAGTAAAAGGGCTGTTGCTCCATGTTTGGCAGGAGTGTGTATTAATGAATCATGTCCTCAGGTTGAACCCAGATACATGTAGCCTCTGTTACTTAGAATCCAGAGTTGGACACACCTCATGTGTTCTCGTACGTTCTCCTGTCTGGCTCATCTTTCAGCTGGAGGAAGTGCGCGGTGTACCAGCCAGCAGTGAAAAGGCCATCTCGGAGGCAACGGCTCGCAAGGAAGAGCTGGAGAAGCAGAAGGTGAAAGAAGAGGAAAAACTGAAGGCGGTGATGGAGAGTCTGAAGGAAGAGACCAGCGGCCTGCAGCAGGACAAAGAGGTGCGTAGAGTCATCTTGTCGTTGGTTTAACTTGAAATGGCAAATTTTGCCTTTTTTTTTGTTTTGTTCTGTCAAAGATCTTTTTGTTTTCCAACCTTACCACTCCTCTCACATTCTCCAGAAAAAAGAGAAAGAGCTCATGGAACTCAGCAAGGCTGTAAACGAGACTCGTTCTCGTATGGACATCGCTCAGTCGGAGCTCGACATCTACCTTAGCCGGCACAACACGGCCGTGACTCAGCTCAACACGGCCAAGCAGACACTTCAGACGACCTCTGACACGCTGCGGGAGCGCCGCGCCACCATCAAAGACCTGCAAGTCAAAATACCGCAGAAAGAACAGGAGCTCGAGAAGGTAGAACCGAACACCAGCAAGAGTTGTTCAGACGCCATGTTGTTGAAGCCTCGTTTACGCGAGCAGACATTCCAAGCTCGCGCTGAAGCCGCCACACATCCCTCCTACCCGTTTCTCCGCAGGACGAGGCGGAGCTGGACCAGCTGATGAAGATGGACAATGAGACTCGGCAGGTGGTGAGGGAATTGAGGCAGAAGGTGGACGAAGCCAAGAGCTCTCTGTCCTCCAACCGCAGTCGAGGAAAAGTCCTGGATGCCCTCATGCAGCAGAAGAAGAGCGGCAGGATCCCCGGCATCTTTGGAAGATTGGTAAAAAAAAAGAAAGAAAAAAAAAAAAGCTGTTAAAACGATAAGATCCGGGGTTACCCAGCAACACTTTCATTCATATTACCGTGTGCACAACAAATACAGTCTCGTTGTGGTTAAGATGAGACTCAAGTTAACATCTCTCCACCTTTGCAAATGAATTGTATTTTACTTGTAAGCACTCATCGTCCATAATGATGAAAAAAAATCTATAGTGGCTGTATTACTAATGTATTTCTGCGCCCGTAGGGAGACCTTGGAGCCATCGATGAGAAGTATGATGTGGCCATTTCCTCTAGTTGTGGCGCTCTGGACAACATTGCGGTGGATACCATCGACACGGCTCAGAGATGCGTCACGTTCCTCAAAGAGCAGAACATTGGAGTTGCCACTTTCATCGGTCTGGACAAGGTAAAGGGGACTTTTGGGAACCTCAGTCTCGAGGACGTAAACCGATGGTTTTGTGTTTTAAAGCCTTTATTTATCTTTTTTTTGCTAATGCTCCAATACTCAAAAGTCAACAGCATCAGTGCCTTTATCCACTTACAAAAGTTCTTCTTAAACCATGTTAAGTATTCAGGTTGTTTTTTTGTGTGTTTTTTAGTGTGTTTTTTTTGTTTTTTTTAGTAAAACAAATAGTCTCCTCATCTTGCGGCTACTTCTCATCCCTCTTTGCTTTCTTTGTGCAGATGAAGAAGTGGGAGAAGGACATGGCTCCCATTCGCACCCCAGAGGACTGCCCTCGTCTCTTTGACATGGTGCGAGTGAAAGACGAGAGTGTGCGACCAGCTTTCTACTTTGCCCTAAGAGACACGCTGGTGGCCCAAGACATGGAGCAGGCCACCAGGATGGCCTTCCAGAAAGACAAGCGCTGGAGAGTGGTCACCCTGAAGGGACAGATCATCGAGATGGCCGGTGGGCGGCCTACGTTTTCTATTTTTCTCCCGATCACGTACTCGGGGCTCTTTCGGTGAAGATCCTTTTGACTGAAGGCAGACTTAAAAAAATTTAAAAAAAAATCTCACCGTGGTTATGTTGTGCGTGTTTCACAGGAACTATGACTGGAGGAGGAAGAGTAATGACGGGCAGAATGGGCTCTTCTATTGGCACCGAGGTCTCCCAGGTGGAGGTAAGTTTAAAAAACACAAAAACAATAACACACACATCAGGGTTAGTGTTTATTAACTGTGTTTATTACACTAACCCCCGAAATTCAAATCAAAACTTTATTTTCACTTTTTCCAGACGGGAAAAGGTTTCATGTTACTTCAAATCAAAACCACATTTTATTTCAAACTTTTTTTTATAGAAATGTATTTGACTCCAGGGTAATGGCTAGATTTACTCTCACTGTGCCCACTGTGCAAACAAAACCCAGTGTAATTTGTGTTTAATTGAAAGCCATTCATTCACAGCAGTGATTACATTGGGCAGAATAGCAACAACAACAAAACCCAAAAAACAACAGTATGTGATTGTGTTCATTGTACTTCAGAGCTTCAACATGCTGCATGTTCAATCACAACATAATCTGAGAAAAAAACAAAAACGTTATGATCACACATGATCTGTGATATTTTAACTAAACGGTGCACAAACGCACAAACGCGAACAAAAGGGAGTTTGCCAGTCTTTTAAATGTTTTGACTTCCAGAAAAACTTAAAAGACGTCAACATTAATTCCTCGATGTTATTCGCCCTCAAAACGTTTTTTTATTTTTTTATTTTGCGCACCATTTTCTACAAGGGAGTGTGAGATGCCAGACGAATACGTACCGCGCCGTCAGATCTCTATCGGAGCAAGTTGTCGGGTGTGCGAGACGTGCTGATTTTCACGTTATTTATTTATTTATTTATTTTTTCTACAGCTGGACCGTATGGAGAGCAGCCTCAACGAGAAAGTGTCGACTCTGCAGGGCTGCCAAGAGCGAAAGCTGCAGCTGGAGGAGAACATCCAGAACCTGCGGCCGCAGCTCCGCGACATGAAGAACACCCTGGAAAAATACGCCAACAGCATGACTGTACGCGGTTTTTCATTCACGGCGTTCGCGTCTCTCTGATCTCGATCCGTAACTGGGAAATGTGAAAAGCAACTATAAAATGTTGGGTTTTTTTTTTTGGTTTTTTTTAAAAAATCTATGTGAGTATTTTCCTTCTTTCCTCCCCTCAGAGTCTCGCTGACCAGGAGACTCACTTGAAACTTCAGATGAAGGAACTTGAAGCCAATGTGCTGGCAGCTGCCCCAGACAAGTCCAGGCAGAAACAGATGGAGAAGAGCCTGCAGGCCTTCAAGAAAGGTAGGATTCTCCTGTAAACAGCCAAGAGAAATGTCCTTGTTAAAATAATGTCAATATTCACGGTCGTAGCGCACTTTGTTGTCATTTTTTTTTTTTTTTTTGCTTCTCAGACTACGAGGAAGCATCCAGTAAGGCGGGGAAGGTGGAAAACGAGGTGAAGAGGCTCCACAACCTGATCGTGGAAATCAACAGCCACAAGCTGAAGGCTCAGCAGGACAAACTGGACAAGCTCAACAAGGACCTGGACGACTGCTCGTCTACCGTCACCAAGGCCCGGGTGGCGATAAAGACTGCCGACCGGTGAGCAGTTGACGCTCCCGTCACGGCCCGGAATCAACGTTTTTTTTGGCGTCGGGTCGCACGCTCGCGCTGTCGTCGCGTCAGAAACGCGTCGCCCCGCGGCACCGCTTCATTTGAGCGCGGTCGTTCGGCGCGGCGTCCGGTTCAACTGCGTGCGAATCACTCAGCGGGAGACGGTCCGGAGCGGTGAACAAGCATAAGCAAGGAAACAAAAGCGAAATGCTGAACTTTTCTAAAAAAAAAATGTATTCCTTTTCATTTCGGTAGCGATCGTCAGCACCGCCCGCCACTCAGTCACCCCGATCACGTGTCGCCGAGGCCGGCAATTCGGAGAATCCCGGATTGCCCGTGCGGTGATCCAATCTGCACGACATCTCCCTTGTTCACAAGTAGCGGCGACACGCCGCGCGACTGTTAGACGGCGGCGCGAGTTCCCACGGCGGGACTCGTCGGGGAATCAATACTGACGTTAAGGACGGCTTAATGTGCCCGCGTGACAAATAATCAACAGAAACATCGCGTGGAAGTAGCGTCGGGCGCCAGGAAACATTCACTAAATCCCTCGGGACGGTCGTCGCGGCAACTAAAACGGGCGTCCGTATCTGGGACGCGCGACGCGGTCCGCTCGGCTTCGGCGGGCTGTCCCGGCCAATTAATGACGACGGGGGGAGGGGGGAGCTCGTGAGCTGCGACGCGGAGGGCACGTCCCGGGAGCCCGAAAAGCCGCGAAGCCGGCACGGCCGTGAACGAGCACAACTCCCTCGCGAGCCGTCGCGGCAGCGGGTTTTTTTTTTTTTTTTTTTTAAAGAGAACGCGGTTCTACAACCGCAGCAATAACGTGACCGTCTTCACTCTGGAAAACGTTGCGTGCGAAACGGGACGACTCGTCCGTCGGCGTGCCTTCCTCTCGGGGAGGGCCCGCCGCCGATCCGCGTTTGTGTTGGACGGGGCGCCGTATTAATGTGATTGACGGGTCTCGGTGCAGCGGTGCAGGGATTACCGTTAGCCTGGTTTTAACAAGTTGTATTTATGAGCCGCGTCCGATCACACCCCCCCCCTCCCGTGCGGCCACGGCAACAGAAACGTGTCGGGTAGAACACCCGGGATGCGCATTTGCCAAATTGAAAACAAGGTGCCGGCGGTGTTAAGAGGCAGTCGTGTTCCGTTTAGCATATTAATAGCGTTTTGTCCTCCCGGGTAACAAACTGTGAGACGCAACTTTGTTTTTTGTTGTTTTTTTTGCCAAGAGAAAGAAAAGGTGTCTTCGTGCGACGGCGGAGACGGAGCGAGAGCAGGGGAATGACGCCGCAGGAAGAGTTCGGCCGTGTGGGGAATTGAACCCGGGTACTCTTGAAACCGGGTCGCCCCGGTAGGGAAGCTTTTAATAAGGAACGGCGTCGTGCGGGCGAACGTCGGCATCGGCCCCAGACGCCCCGTATCGGTCGGGCTCTGGTTAAAGCTGACGGGCCGAGCCGACGGTTACGACCGCGAAGCGGTCGCTCGGCAACGCGTTTTTTTTTTTTTTTTGTTGTTTTTTTTTTGCCGGACCGAACCCGACGCCGTCGGCAGCGCTCGGGCGGGAGAGTAACGTCCGTCTCCGGTTCCCTCTCCAGCAACCTGAAGAAGTGCGAGGAGAGCGCGGCTCGGCTGCAGAAGGAGCTGGAGGACAACGACAAGTCGATGGCTCAGCTCGCAGAGCAACTGAAGAAGCTGGAGGACGAGGCCGGGCAGATCATGAACGACTGCCAGGAGGCCGAGGTCGGCACTTTTCATTCACTTTGTGTCTTAATTATTTGGTTTTTTTGTGTTTTTTTTTTTTTGTAGTCGTTTTGCACAGACAGACGCCCACATATTTTCTACCAGTGCATCTCAAAGCTGTTGGTTTTCTGCTCCCAGAAGATTATAATTTATTTTTTTTGTCAGCAGTAAACCTGTTCTTCACGAAGTAAAAACTAAAGCGAAAACATTTTTCGATATGATTTTTCCCTTTTTTAAAAAAAATCAAAACAACTCCTACAGAGCTGCGCTGATTCCTTGATTAGTTGATGAACAGAAAAACTGCCAACTCTTGAGAAATGATATGTTTTAAAAAAAAAAAAAAAAAAAGGCCCAAATTCTCATATTCCATCTTTTTTTTTTTTTTTAAATGTGAACATTTTCTGGTTGCTTCAGTCCTCCGTGAAAATAAACTCGAGCATCAACTGTCGTTTGAGAGAAAATAAAAACATTTTAGGCTTCGCCCTCGGACTTTTTGGGGAGTCGGGGACACCGGTCAAACGTTTGTTTCGCAGCTTGCGATTTCCACAAATGAAATTTCCGATCGACACCGAACTGGGCTTTGTTTTGTTTTGTTTCGTCGTCGTCGTCGTCGTCCTGTCCTTCAGGCCGCCCTGCCCGAGGTGCAGGAGCAGTATCAGGGGGTGCTGAAGGAGATCAAGGTCCTGCAGCAGCAGGAGCACGCGCTGCAGGAGGAGTCCCTGAGCGTCCGGCTCCGCGTCGAGCAGATCGAGACCACCATCACCGAGCACAACAACAAGATCAAACACTGGCAGAAGGAGGTGAGGTGGGGTTAGGAGGTGAGGGGGGAGGGGGGCGTCGGGTTAAGTCATTTCGGTTTATATTTTAAGACGCCGTTTTTAACCCCCCTTCACTGATTTGCTGTAAGTTACAGGTTGTTCTGTTCGTAGCTTAAGCCGTTGTGCATTTGAGCGTTTTTTTTTTTTGTTTTTTTTTTGTCATCGTCGTTCACGTTTTGCGCAGGCCACCAAGCTGTCCATTCACACCGTCGAGGACAAGCCAGCGGAACAACTTCCCGTTCTGACTCCCGCCGACCTGGACGAAATCTCGGACCCCGACGTCATTATCAACAACATGATCACGCTGGAGACCAAATGCGCCCAAATGAAGCCCAACCTCGGGGCCATCGCCGAGTACAAGAAGAAGGTAAACGCGCGACCTCGAACGGGCGGGTTCCCCCCCCCCCCCCCGTCTAAGAGGAAGACGTGATGAGAAACGGAGGCCGGCGTAATATGCTGTTCAATAAAAAGGGCAAACGTGAAGAGCGGGTGGGAAAATAATGAGGAAATCCTCTTTAGAAGTGATCAAAAATAAGTGGCTGTAGCCACATTTTTTAATTTTTTTTATTATACGTCATTGTGTGTGTGTGTGTGTGTGTGTGTGTGTGTGTGTAGGAGGAGCTGTACCTGCAGCGCGTGTCCCAGCTGGACGGCATCACCGCAGACCGGGACAAATTCAAGCGCGCCTACGAGGACCTGCGCAAACGGCGACTCAGCGAGTTCATGACCGGATTCAACGTGATCACCAACAAGCTGAAGGAAAACTACCAGATGCTCACACTGGGCGGTGACGCAGAGCTGGAGCTGGTGGACAGCTTAGACCCGTTCTCCGAGGGCATCATGTTCAGGTGAGAGAGACACAGAAAGACAGAAAAATGAAAACGAGCGGAACTGCAGGAACGTGTTTTTTTTTTTTTTTTGCCGAGCGGCTCAGTTTTTCACCTCGGTTCGGTACGTTTACAGGAGGGAGAGAGAGAGAAAAAAAAACAACACAACAAAGTAGCCTTTTTCTGTCTTTTATTTTTGAAGTCTTTAAGGCACTCTCGTGCTGCATGCGTTCAACAAAAACAAAATGCGTAACGAAAATAACGCACCGACCTGCAGAGAAACGGATTTTTAGTACAATTTGCGTACGTTTGGTATAAACGCCGCGCGCGAGGGCCGATTTTTAAAGCGTCTGGCGCCGGGTTAACGCGGTTCTGACGACGACGGTTCGGTACGAGTGCATTGCTCCGCTGCCGCCGATTCCCGTCCGCTCGTATATTCTGGTCCGAACATAAATCCTGACCTTTTGTTTGCTCCTTTCCCGTCGTGTGTTTTTGCTGTTGTTGTTTCCGTCCCAGCGTCCGTCCCCCGAAGAAGAGCTGGAAAAAGATCTTTAACTTGTCGGGAGGAGAAAAGACCCTCAGCTCCCTGGCGCTGGTGTTTGCTCTGCACCACTATAAACCCACGCCGCTCTACTTCATGGACGAGATCGACGCCGCTCTCGACTTCAAGAACGTCTCCATTGTGGCCTGTTACATTTACGTAAGCGAAGACCTGCAACTGGTCAGAACTGTCTGGACCCGGGGAGTGTCTTTTATCGCCTCGTTGGTCTTCGTGCGCTTTACGATTTGCCTCCCGTTCTCACACCAACACATATATATATATATATATATACACACACACATATATATATATATATATATATACACACACACAAAACAAAGTACAGCCTTTTAACTGTTGTCCTCCGATGTTCCCGTTGTTTTTACAAGCTTTTGAATAAATGTCCACTTCATTCTTAAAGCTGCAGTTTGACCTCCGGAGCAGCAACACGCTGATGCTCGATTGAAGCTAAAAACTGTTGTTGTTGTTTTTAAATTTTTTTTTATTATTATTATTATTCTTCGCAGGAGCAAACCAAGAACGCTCAGTTCATCATCATCTCCCTGAGGAACAACATGTTCGAGATCGCCGATCGTCTCATCGGCATCTACAAAACTCACAACACCACCAAGAGCGTGGGAATCAACCCCAAGACCATCGTCTTTAAAGAGCACGACGCCGTCACCGCTTAGACCCGAAAACGAAGCTTTTTGTCTCTCCGCAGTTTTAACTTTTTTTTTTCTTTTTTTTTTTAAAAAGACCCATGTAAATATGTTACGATTCATTTTACACCGAAATGCTGCTATTTTCTGTTTTTTTCTAAACCAATAAACGTTTCCCCGATAAGAATTTGGTTCGTTACTTACGTCGTGTGTGGAAAATTTGGATAAAATATTTTTGTTTCGCCGCGATTTAGGGAGTCCTAAAAACGAGCCCGCTGCCGTTTCGGTGAAAGAGCCGAACTCCGCTCAAGCGAAGAGGAACATTCGTGGGATGCAAAATTGCACAGGTGAAAGCGTTTCAACGGGCCGTAACGACTTTTAACACCCGACGGTAAACCGGTGCTCTTTAAACGGTTTTTGTTTGTAACGACGGGGTTTAAAAAAAAAAAAAAAAAAAAGGATCCAGCTGGACTTGCGGTAAAGGCGGGAGGGATCGGTTAAAGGCGCAGTAAGGAAGCCGCTCGGCGTCATCCGAGGAGGCTGCGAGTCACTCGGCTTGTGTGTCACTGCGTAATCTATTGCCTGAATTTCCCGGGATGAGTCTCGGTATGTGCCGGCAGGCGGCGACGAAAACCGGAGAGAGTCTCCAGGTCAGAAAAAAAAAAAAAAAAAAAAAAGACCTGCAATGCAGTCTGCTCCATTTAATCTACTTTCAGCACGCACGATTCAATGTTGCTCCAAATCTAAAAAACAATTTTCGTTTTTGTTGCGAAGCAGACGGCAAAATGTTATAGTCACCGCTTTCGGGTTTTTTTTTGTTGTTGCAAATTTTATGTAAATTAACCCAGAAATGGAAAAACGATAAGTAGCTTCCGTTTACAACGTGTTTTGAGGGTGGCTTTTTTTGTTGTTGTTGGGTTTTTTTTTTCTTCACTGCCGGAACAGGGAAGTGAGACCGTTTCAGCTTCTTGTCAGTTCCACTCGGTCTCTTTCGCTGTTTTAAATAAAGCGGAAAGCCGCCGAAAGGCCTCGTCCCCCGCCGAAGAAAGCTGCGAGCCCCACCGCCGTACGGCGGCCTCCGTCGCCGCGCGCGCCGACCCCGCCGCGTCCCGGACAGACGTGACGAGTTCGCAGCTCAGGCCGTGGACCGCCTGGCCGAGCCGAGACGGGAGGGGGAAGCCGAGCGTCGCCCCTCCGACCGGGTTCAACCACAGCCCCGTCAGCAGCGTCAGCGTCAGCAGCAGCAGCCCCAGCAGCACCGCGGACGCGGACGCGGCCGGCCGCGGTTCACGCCGCCCGTCCCGGACCCCGTCGGGCCGGGCCCCCCGCCGCCGTCGCCGCCGCCTCCGCCTCCGCGCCGCAGCATCTGGCGCAGCAGCCCACCTTCGGGACGGGCGCCTCCTCCAGGCTCCCGATGGTCACGGCGGGCCAGTGCTGCCGGAGGAACTCCGCTGCTCGCGGGGTGACGGAGAGGTTCAGCACCGAGGGCAGCGGGGTTGTGATGAACTCCTCCACCCTCTCTCTGAACAGGTACACCTGCTCCAGGAAGACCAGCGGCGAGTCTTCCTCGTCTACCGACGAGCCCAGGGACACCAGGTCCAACTGTTCCTCCTGCGGGAGACGGGAGACGGTCACCGGCTGCCGTTGCACGTCGCTGATGTCTCGTCGACCGAGGCGATCGACCGAAAAGTCGTCGACGGTATAGTAATTGATCTATCGACCAAAACTCACCAACATTTTCTTTTTCTCTTGCTATACGAACCCATCCTCCCCCCCCCCCCCCCCAAACATTTTTTTTGGAGAGTTTTTAACCACCCGTCTGTGAACGCAGCTCATCGCCGCGTTCACAGACAGGTGGTTTTCAGAAGTGTTCCTGAGCCCGTGCAGTGATTTCCTCTCCAGAACGGTGTCCGTTTTGCCCGCGGCGCTGCCCGAGGGCCCGAAGATCACCGCCATCCAATTATTGGTTTTGTTGTCGTGGTAACGCAATTAGCTGCGAGATGTCCCCACCGGGTGTCCTAACAACTTCTACAGTCTTTCTTCGACCCGGTCGCAACTTTTTTTTTGTTTTTTTTTTTGGAGACGTGTTGCCGACGTAAAATGTCGAAGGAGCGCATATTTTTCATAAAACAATTAAAAAAATTCCGTTTCGGCATTTTGACGCGTTGTCTTCGGTCTGCTTCGAAATTCGATACGGGTTCACGTGATTTGCGAATCATCGCGTTCCGGTTTTTATTCACATTTTACAGACGGGCCCATCTTCTCCGGAGACGAGGTCCCCCTACGTCATTTACACTTTTCCGTCTGACAAAGCGACCGACGTGAAGAAGTCGCCCCCCCCCCACGGGGGGACTCGTGACGGACCTTCTTCGTTATCTGCTGAACATTTCGTGGACTGAACGGTCGTGCTCACGAAAATAAAAAAATGTTACACACACGCGCACACACACCTGCAGCTCCTTGACCCTGCGGATGAGGGGGTCGTAGGCCTGCGACACCTCCGCTCCGGCTCGGTCCAGAGCCTCCAGGTACGCCTGTCTCTTCCTGGCCAGCTCCGCCTCCAGAGTTTGGAAGAACTGATTGAGCTCCAGCCGGTCCTGCCTCAGCAGCCCCTCGCAGCGGCCTTTCTCCTGCTCCAGCTGCTCCCCCACCTCACACACCTAAACGAAAAGGTCGGAGAGAGGGAGGTGTTCATTTCGGCACGTATTTAGTAAAAAAAAAAAAAAAAATTTTTAAATGACTCGTCTTTTTCTACGTGAATTTTCCCTCCCCCTCCCCCCTCCTCCCACCTGTGCCCATCTCTGCTCCGAGAGTCGGGCCAGCAGCAGCGACGGAGTGTTTTTCTCCCTGCTGAAAGCCGCCTGCAGGTCGTCTATGGGATGTCCCTGGTGCCGCCCGACGGTCAGACACAGCCCGCAGATCAGCTGCCGATCCTGGATGCAGTACATGTTCAGGGGCTGCCTGCGGTGCTCCGGACAGGACGGAGGCCGCGGCTCGCTGTCGCTCTGGTACTTTTAGACGGGCGGACGCGTCGGGAGGGGGAGGGGGGAGGGGGGAGAGAGGAGACAAATGAGCACAAAGTGAAGAAAGCGACGCGATCCAGCGGGAACGGGATTCGTCTCCTACTTTCTCGATGATGGCCCGCAGAGACACGTTGGTGGGCAGAGAGTCGACGCCCGCCGGGGGGAGCTCCACCACGCCGCGGCAGTTGGGGCACTTCAGCGGCAGGCGGAGCGGACGCCAGATGGAGTGGCTGGTCGACACCTGGAGCAAGTTGTCCAGGCAGGCCTTGCAGAAGGTGTGCGAACACGGCAGGACCCGCGGGTCCGAGAACACGGAGTAGCACACGGAGCACGTCAGGTCCTCCTCCAGGCTGTCCATGATGGGAGACTAGGAGACCGGGGAACGGACAGTTTGCGTGGGGAGGTGTGGGGGCGGGGGGGGGGGGGACAAGATCTGGCAGGACTGCAGGATGGATTAAAATGCACCTGTTCAGAAAAGTACAGTAAAAGTCGCTCCCACTGTAAAAGCGCGGTTTGAACTGTCAATCAACAGAAAAATTGACGGGACGGCTTCAAGAATCACTTTTCCGAGCAATACCTGGAAAGCAAGTGGAAATATTCGGGATTTTTTTTTTATTTTTTTTTTTTATTGATCAGATAGGAGACATTTAAAGAGGAAGAATGGGAAATGTGCCTATTTCATGGGTGTTTGATCAACGCCAGTCAAAATTCATCTGTTTTATGAATAATAAAAATCAATATTTAGCTGCGAAATTCATTTTAAATAGTAACAAACAAAAGATTCGGGTGAGCGGTTTTCAAGACTGTAAAACTTCCATCTCCAGCCCTCCGGTCTACGACTCGGGTCAGCGGACCCGGTAAGACATTCACGATAGTGTGTGTGTGTGTGTGTGTGTGTTAAAATATAACACCTGTCAGCAAAAAGTCAACATTACCAGCACCACGGAGGTAAATGATTTGAGTTTAGTTGGATTGCACAAGATTCCTACATACAGTGACTTTTAAAAGTTTAATTTAAGCTCTTTTTCTTGTTGTTTTTTTGTTTTTTTTGGTAATTACACGTTCAACATGTAAACTCAAGTGTAACCAGCTTGTGTGAAAGAGCAGATCCAGTCTGAAAAACAAGCGAGCAGCCCAACACCGCCTCAGCTCCCGTTACCGGATTAGTTCTGTTGTTATGTGTTGAGTTTGGACTCTCTCCTCCAGTTACAGCCAGCACCGCAGACAATAGGAGGCCCGATGCCAACACACACACACACACACACACACACACACCTAAAAGCCGGCCCCCGCCCAGATTCAAGCAAGTGACAGGTGCCCATCAGGACCATTATCATCAATCATGATTACTGCAGAGCTACTTTGATCGACGTGTGCTGGTACCTTCAACAGTACCGATTATTGTGCGGACACGTGACATCATGTTTTTTGTTGTTGGTTTTTTTTTTTCGAAAACTACAGAAAGTTCACAGTTGATGAAGAGGAAAGTTTCGGCAACATTTTAACCAGAAAAATGTGTCATATTGTACTTTTTTTTTTTTTATCTTGTAACTAAGCTGCCGCTCCCGGAAACTAGACACGCTGTCCACATAACGGTTTCTCAGCACCCCGTCTACCGTTGTATCATCTGTTAGCTTTAGTCTTCGTGACACAACGTTAACGATTTAAAAAAAAAAAAAAAAAAAAAGCTTTCGGGGAGAAATGTTGTGCTACAAACTCACCGTCTGCTCGGAGAAAAGTGTCCCAATACAAAGCTTTCATTTCCTGTTCCTTCCCGTGCTGCCTCCAGGTGCACTTAGTAAAAGTCCACATTCCCGGATGCAGCAGCAGCAGTTGATCTTAGCTACGAAAGCACACTTCCAAACTAACTGCAGCCGATGTGTAAAAACCGCGTAAACTATTGACTGTATCTAAAGTCGCACGCATATCAAAACGTGTTTTGTGAGGTTTTAGGTTTTTGTTGTGGCTTAAATCGGAGTTTCCTTCCATAAATCATCATCCCTGTCACGAAGCCTACTTTTCCGACAGTTTTCAAACGCACCATTTGTAATTTTTTTTTTTTTTCCGTAGAGCGCATGCGGACAAACGGTCTCCTTGACCAATCAGGCTTCGCCTTTTCTCGATTTGAATACAAGCTCGACCGTTGAGGTAAACAGGCGCGTTTGGCCATTTTAAACACTTTTTTTTTTTTTTTTTTTTTTAAAAAGAGGAAAAAATAAATACAAATGAACGCAAAAAAAAAAACATCACACCACTTTTCCACAACAGAACACACACACACACACCCAGTCTCTCAATTTGGGTTTCACTATTTATTTTCTCGAAGACAACCTATCCTGTAGCCTCGCTCCCAAAAAAAGGATTTTGGGCAAACCACCTTTTGTTTTTTTTCTTCCAGATCTTACTTGTCGATTTGAAACCACGTTTGCTAACAAGGAATGCTGCAAAAAAAAAAAAAAAAAAAAAAAAAAAAAAAAAAATACCCCTATGTTCAACAGAAGGTTTATGAGCACAATGTGTAATCATTACTACAGTGTTTGAAGTTAACACCAAAAAAAAAAAAAAAAAAATGAAAAAAAATAAAAAATGAAAGGGTAAGCTTGTACACCTAGCTGGTAGAGGAGGAGGGGTATGGGGCCGAGGACTCTGCAAGGTACTAAAGTTACAGCAAACCTCTTCATGGGTTTTATTTATTATTCAGGAAATCCCACAGAGAACAACTCCAGTCTGACATGTGGGACACCCTTTGACCTTGAGAAAAGGGAAATTAAATCCCCCCCCCCACTCCTCCTCCCTTAGTCTAGCTGAGATACATTAGCAGATTCATTACTGCTGCTCCTGAAATAAAGTCATTATTTTCTCAAGTATCACTAAAAAGCATCATTGGATTACTCTAGAAAGACAATAAAGATTGTGGTTGAGTGATGCATATTGTAGAGGTTGTCGGCAGGTCAAAACCTATGAAACCCGCCAACATACCTTCAGATAGACTTCAGGCCTCACTTTGCAATACATGTGCAAAAACCATACAGATTATTTAGCAAATCAGACACTAGTGAGTAAGGGGAGAGGAAATATGAAACATTTAAGCACAGTTTTACTTAAAATGAAAATTACACTGTATCCACAGCCTAAGGAAACTAAAATATCCTAAAAAATAACTGTGCTATAGTTTAGTACATGCAAAGGTTATGATTCACAATCCTACGTGAAATGGCCATCGTTCTCTTCTCCCTTGGTGATAATCAAAGCTGTGGCAACATTTCTGCAAAGCAGTGATTTTGCTGTAAGTTGAAGGAAAAAAAAAATAAAAAATAATGGAAGAGTTACAAGGGGAGCAGGTCATTTGGTTGATTATAGTGATGGTGTCAGAATTTCACAGCATCAAGCTCATGTCTGGTGCGAGTTAGGTGTGAGGATGGAATACGATCGTCATCAAATCACCTTTACAGAAGCGGTGAAACTAAAAGCTGCAAATAAAATTAAAAAAAAAAAAAAAAAAATCATAAAAAAAAGGAACACACTGGAGGCAAAAAGAAAAGCCCAAAAAGCCACCGAATGCATCTTAACACAATGCACTGCTGCTCCACACCTGCCATTAACAATGTCCAGTGTCTATTAATACTAACTTAATTCAAAAAAAAAAAAAAAAAAAAAAAAAGAAGAAGAAGAATCCTTGTGATGACGATGATTTTTTTTTTCTTTTTCATATCCAAAGTTCTTCCTTTCAGGGATTTGAGGGTCGGCCTCTCTCAAAGGCAGAATTTCTTTCCTGAAACCTTTCGCTAACCTCATTGTTGCGTTTTTCTCATTTTTGTTTCTCTTCAGATGTTGTATTTGTATCTTTTTCCCGTCTCTGCATGCGTTCGTCTCACCAGTCTCGCACACTCCCAGTCACGCACGCAGCCAAGCACACACAACTCATCCGTCCATTCTCTCGCACATGCGACACACGCGCAGCCGGACTCCTGGCCCCGCCCACCAGGGGGAGAGGATGGTTGCCCCGTCGGGGCGTCTCGTCGGAGGAGATGAACCTGGCTCCTCAGCATTGAGTCCAGACATTCATACACAATGGGTCCATTCACACACACATGTCTGATAGCGTGGCCGATTGGGGGAGGGGCACGTCGAGGGCGGTGCCCTCTCGGAGTCGGAGGACCGCAGAATTGTGATAGTTCGTGGTTCGTCTCAGTTCATAATCGTAGTTGTATTCATTTCTGCATTTTGCTGTGTTGTAATACTTCAAGAGCTCTTGATTTCTTTTTTTTTTTTTTTTTTTGAAAGTCCTTGGTTCTCCCTGGGCAGACATCGAGTTGTTGTTTTTTGTTTGTTGTTGTTGTTGTTGTTGTCATTTGAAGTAGGTTTCCGAAGACGACAGCTCCAATAACGCAGAAGTTATATCGGCATGTCTCTCAACGCATTCGATGTAGATGTTTTGCTTTTTTTGCAACATGTAGCCACTCATTCTCACTCGCATCCACTCGCCATCTCAAACTTCATTTGGGCTGGTTCCCCTGGAATGCCAAATGAAATCCACATATTTTTCTCTCACATAAGATGCAGCCATGGATCCCACGAGCCAAGCACAATGGATCAAATTTCTCACACTCGCTCTCTCTCGCTCTTTCTCTCCTAATTTTTTTTATGTTGAACAGAGTGCTGCATCGTGAACAAAACTCCAGAATACCCCAGATGCCGTCTAGAACTGGAATCCCTCGGCTGGCACGTTGGCTGAGTTAAAGCCGTAAGTCCCGCCCTGGATGGCCTCTGGGACCAGGCTGGTGTCTTCCTCAATCTGAGGGACAGACAAGGTGACAGGGCGTCAACACCGTGCAGCGGGCGAGGCCGTAAGATCAAACGCCGGCGCTGCTCAAATACCTTCGCAAAGAAAAGTACGCGTCCGCGGTCCCACGGCTGTCGGGAGACTTTTTTAAATTAAGTGGCTAAAAGTAAGGCGACAGGAAACTGCTAATATAACTTTCTCGAAACAACTACGAAACGGAACATTTTCTATGCTGGCCAATGCGACGGTACCTTTTACATGGACCAAGGGGAAAATAGCACTACTTAACAGTTACTTTGCCGTTTTAAATTAACAAATCAAATAATGACTAGCTAAATGTAAAGCACATGTAACCTCAGAGTAACTTACATCATCAGAGGAGAAGAACTGATCAATAATTTCATATGCCAATTTGTAGATATCTTCATTTTCATGATTTTGCAGTTGCTCCACTTTTTCCAAACCTGTGGGACAAAAAAGATCAGATTGGATAAGACATTAACACCTGATGTTAACAAGTAAAAACAACAACAACAACAACACAAGAAACGTGATGAAACCTTGACCTACCTCCACACTCCTCAATGAGATTAGCAATAGTTTCCGCCTCATCGTCGGCCATCTTGAGGATATTGCTGAGGCCATCGAGAACAACCTGCACGACTTGAGCGTCCTTCACTGTGAGCAGGTTGCAGAACGGAGGGATCACCTGCTTCTCGATGAGGTGCGCCACCTGTGGACAGCAGAGAGACAATGGTGTGCTGCGTGTCGCTAATCTCGCATGCCGGAGCCGTGCAAATGCAGACGGGGAGACGGGAGTTATTCAAATGATACGAAGCATTTGCGGTTCGACCTACTTTTGTGAAAACGTAAACAGCGTTGACGTCTGTTCGCATTTCTTCATACATGTGTCATGACTTGGATTGTGTTTGGTAAGGGAAGGTGGCCTGCAGCAAGGCGCCGAGTTCACATGTACAAAGGAACCTTAGGGAGATGCTTACCTGATCTTTCCTTCCACTTATTGTCAGGTTACTGATGGCCCAGGCTGCTTCCTTCTGAGTGCCAAAGTCACCCTGAAACGTATGCATTCAATGTAAGCGACACATATTTCCGATGTTCGCTCCAAAAAAAAAAAAAAAATAACGGGACAAAAATAACGGGACACCATCCTCCTGGAATAGATACAAACCTTGTCGAGCAGGTGAATGATCATGGGAACGAGCTTGGCGTCGATGACGGCCTGCACCTGTTGCTGGTTACCTGCGGTGATGTTGGACAGGAACCACACTGCCTCCTTCAGGACAAAAAGCACAAACACAGCCGTCAGTAACGGTTTTCTAAAGAGGAGACGGGACAGTTGCGGCGCAGATGTTCAGGTTTTTATCCGAAGCGAGGTTCGCTCCCGCGGCCCAAGGACTGAAACACAAGAGGAGGGGGAGCTGGATCAGAATCCAGAGGTCCACCCAGAGTTCGGACCCTCTGGTAGAGACGGCGTGCTGCGGGCGGGGAGGAGGGCGACTTTGAGGCTCTAATCATCGTCCAGTCACAAACAGAGGCCTCGTTTTAGAAGTGACTGGTCTCAGATGCACTCCGATATCAGCAGAGACACTTGTCATGTCTTCAGCACCCTTTTCTCCACCAACCCGCGGTTTAACACATCCACATCCACGCATACTACTACACCCCCCCTTCCCCTCCCCCCAAAATCTATCTTACTAACTATAAGTAGCCGGCTGCTGACGTCTTCTTCATCCTCGCGGTTCTCCAGGTGGTGAATTCCTACTATTATCTATCTGTCCCATCTATTACATTTCACACGACATTCACACTTGCACCAAGTCTCTGATTTCATCACTTCCAGACAACTGATGTAGCAGTTACAGATCACCAGTGTGTGTGTGTGTGTGTGTGTTGAGGAAGAAGATGGAGAAGGCTACCTTGTTGATTTTCTCCTTCGGGTGAGTGAGGAGTGCAGGGAAGTGGCTGAGGGCGTCACAGTTGAGCACCACCTGGGTCTGCTCATCGGTGCCGGTCACTATGTTCCCAACGGCCCTCAGGGCAGCGGTCTGCATGTGGAGAGGAAGTTTAAAAATACTTGGATGACAAAGACATATATCGTGAATTCCTTTCTAGGAACTCAAGGATGTTTGTCAGCACAAAGCCAAAACTCAGAAAACAAGTTTTACTGGACATGTTTAGAAGTAAAAACAGTCGCAGTGAGAAAAAAAGAATTCAAAAACAAAATCAAACTTCTTTGAAGCAGATTTGAAAGGCTTCACTATTAGCACTTTTTAAAAAAAATGTTTTTTTATTGTTTCCAGTGTTGTTATATTCTAGCGTTGTAATGAGCATCATTAGAACACAAGCGGTTGTGATGTTATGAATTATAATCACGACATGATGTTGGTTTATTCTTCCGCAACTTCTTCAGAAATGTGTTTTTAAGATGAGTTCCAATTATCCCGAGAAGCACCCGTCTCTCCTCCATACCTGAACTTTGACCTCCTGGTGACTGAGCAGAGGCACCAGGTGAGGGACAATGCCAGAGTCGATGACCATTTGGATCTGCTCGTTCCCAGCGTCCGTCAGGTAGGACAAAGCCCACACGGTGTCTACCAAGATCTGGAGGCAGCGAAACACCAAAACATCCAAATAAATACATTTCCCTCTCTTTATTAGACGGTGATGACCGAGCATCTGGGACTATAACGTTGCTCCTAGTTTAGTAGCACCAAGGCCCTGCAGCCTGCTTAAATGCTGTGTACTTACACTGACATCAGTGTGGTGGATCAGCACGCAGAGTGCCGGCAGGATCTGAGCAAACAAAAAGACCAGCGCCATTAGATGGGAGGAAATAACAAAGAACACGCAGGAAAGGTCTAACGTGATCAATAAAATTGGTTCATAGCTGCAAAATTAGCCACGCTGACTAATATCTTTATTCATTTTAACATTTAACTGCAACACACAAAATGTGCCCTCCTTAGGTAGACCACCACGGCGCTCTAATCCTGTCTGGATGTGGGAGGCCAACAAATAAACCCATCTTACTCTTTGATCTCAAGAACGGCATGAAGTCATTCGCAGCAGCCCAAAACCAAAATGGACTATTTCTTAAAGAAACACTTCACTCTGGAAACAATTCTGTGGTTTCCGGAGGGTTGTTCAACGTCTGTGTAAAGCTTAACGGCAACCTTAAAAACAAACAACAACAACAACAGCTCGAATTGGCTCAGTTGACTTGAGGGTTCTTCGACTGATTGATTTTTAGGAGACAAACCCAACCTTCAGCATTTCAAACTCACTTTTTCGGACAACTTATTTCTAAACTGTAAGAGCTGAAGGAGACACCGAGGCCCAGAGGAGCTGTGAGTCAGAAGGAATGGATTCCTCACAGACTTCCCACCCATACATACACAAACAGAGCCACTGAAATAACACCCGACACTCTCAATGGTCTTGTATGCACTCACACTCACACTCACCTCCTGGATGGTCTCCATGGGGGGTGGAGGGTCCTTGTGACGGCACAGGTTGACCATGACCCAGGTGACATTGCGGAGGAAGGTGATGGGGATGGAGGGACTGATGAATGAGAGCAGGGGCTTGACCACACCCAAGCTGATCACATAGTCTCTGCACTGAGGACCATCACCTGGACAGAACACACACACACACAGTTCATACTGTCCTCGGTCTTTTTTCTTTTAAATTTCTAATACACTGATGTTCACAACAACTCACCTATGATGTTGCCCAGAGCCCAGACGGCCTGTTCACACACATTCTGGTGAGGAGAGTGAAGCAGCCTCAAGAACAGTGGCACAGCATCTACACAAAGGAAACAGATTAAAGTGAACATGAACCAATGCCCGAACAAACTAACACCTGTACAAGAAAACCATAACTAAGAGGGAGAATCACGCCCATCTTGAATACAGATGAAATACGCTTCATTCAAGAATTCACAGCCAGACATTCCTAAACTCTGATGTTATGTGTTGTCAAGATTAATAATCGTTACGTTCAATAATTTCATCGATTCAATTGCACTATTTTCCAGCTTCTGGTGAAGAAGAAATCACGCTGTGGTTCATGATTCCCCGCGACAAACAAAAATTGACATGAAGGAGGCAGCTTTGTTAAGAAAGGAAATATGCCTTGGACCATTGTGACAAGTGGGAAACAAAGACTCGCACAATGTTGCCAAAGATTCTATACCTTGTTAAATATATCAACCAGGGGATGTAAATATAAATCTATAGTTTATTACGGCATTCAAAAAGCATCCCAGGACTGTTCCTGTTGTGCATGAATGCGGTACGCCACGGTGACGTGCATGGAGCAGGGGAAGCAAGAACTATTGCAAGTATTTAAAGTTACGTCGCTTGGTCACCATCAGCACCCGAGTTACGCGTTTTTGTCACCATCCGTACGTGCGCATGAAACTTAAGCAGAGAGCGAACATCAAATTTTGTGGCAAATTTCTGGGGAGCAGAAAGAAGTTGCAGAGAGACAAATCTGGTGAGTGGTGGCCGTGGGGAGCTGCAATTGTGTTGTTGAGAGAGGTGAGAAACTTGTGGGAGGGAGTTGTTATGTCTGAGAATATAACTGCCGCTGCGCCACAGTTCAGGTCCTTTGCGCCGAATGTTTTCCCTCAGATGCTTCGTAACGTCACAGCTGAACTCGCTGCTGACAGTCTGACCCCGGGTCGGAATTCACGATGCACAACCCCGTGAACATCAAAATCCCCACCTGGTTGCTCCTGACCTGAAGCACCTTTTTCAGTTTTGAACAGTGACCCTCTTCAAAACGCAAATGTCACTCAAACCACCTGGCCCGGCTTATTGCTTCACAGCTGTAGGCTTTACGAAGCATTTCAAGGGTCTCTTTTGCCGATTTCCTGGGTTTCACACAAAATCGTGTGTGCGCTCTCTGTTCAGGTCAAATACGCACAAACCACTGGTGACAATAAGGTGTGTAACTCAGGTGCTGATCAAGATTGCTTGCTATATCTTCCACCCGTTCCCCACACGTTACCGTGCTACGTCTCGGTCGTATGTAACAGGAACGGTCTCTTTTTGTTTGCACCTCATAAGCAAAAAAAAAAAAATAACGCCGCGGCCGCAAATGGTGCATCACAACAAACAATCAGTTTCTCAAAAGTAAAAGGTGCAGTTTTACCGTTTCATAACAATCTAACAAACAAATCAATACATAAACTCCCGCTTTAAACGTCACACCGCACTAACCGAGATAGATACATGAAAGGGAAAAGAGATTGAGATAAAAACGAAGGAAGGCACTTACTGGACTGGACCACGGCCTGGGTCTGCTCTGAGGTACCCGACGCTATGTTGGTTAGAGCCCAGGCTGCCTCAAACTGGAGAGACGGGCTGCGGAAAGGTGGAAGGTGGGTGAAGGCAGCAGAGGCAGTGGGTAGAAAGACATGAGTGTGATTGGCCAGGGGTGTTAAACAGTAACAGCATGCTGATGAGTCATTTTATGTACTGCCATTCCTGGAAGGTGAAAACTAGAACACATTTACATAACTTCCAACACTGTTCAGATGCAGGCAGGGGTAAAAACCCGGCCGGCTCATTAGCATAACTTTGAACATACACTCAACATGATCAGCTAAAGAGGCGAACTTGGACTATAATTACCGAACGTGAAAAACACTGATTCGCTGCTACATGCGGACACAGAATTAGAGGCTGCTTACTTGTCATCTCTGTCCAGGCAGTGGACCAGTATAGGAAGGATCCCAGACTTAATCAGGTCATCTATGGGAGGATTACGGTCACTGGACAACAACTTCCTACAAAAAAAAAAGAGGAAACAAAAGCCCATTACACACACTCACCCTCATGCAGCTTTACTGACACCAACAAAGAGAGTGACGTTCACACACACGCACATACACGCACACAGCTAAAGAATGTGAAGTCTTAACAAAATGCAAGTCAATCACAGTGACTGTAATGACTGGAGAATTCACCCCGCACAACACCTGACACCCACATTACATCAGCCAGTGTCAGGATGAAGCAACGGGATAAATAAACGTGTTTCATACATCCAGCTACATTATGCTGCACCTGACGCAAGTGCTAGAGGGCTGCACGACTGAGCTGCAGTGCCATTTACAACCTCCATTAATTAGACGGGGCTGACGTGCTCTAAATCACAGCTGTCGAACAAACCTGGAAAAGCATTCAGCCCCTGAAATTGCAACACTGAAACTGTATTTTACAAGAGGCCATCAATTTAAAAAAAAAAAAGAAAGAAAAGAAAGCCTATTAGTATTGGTGCAGAATCAGTGGCTTACAGACGCACCAGATATGAATGATAATTACATTCAAACTGCTACCGTTAATAATGCAAACAAAGATTCAAGGTGATGCAGCATCCGCGATGTTAACTCACTGTAAAAATAAAGTCTGGATGGCATGGACAGATGTAACATCATGATAATAGGGACAGCATTTTCTGCATCAATCAAGCAGATTGGATCAGTCCAAGATTGTGTTTTGGAAAACTTAAATCCTTGAATATGTCCTTTTTTTTTTTTTTTTTTTACATTTCTGCTGTGAACCACAGTATGTGGTGTCACGAAGTGTCACTACATAAACAAACCGAGACCATAATCAATAATATTTGATTATTGGTTGGTCCTGGTGCGGACAGAGATGATGCAGGTGTGTGCTCTTACCTGGCAGCCTGAACGGCGCTCAGCTGGACGCCCTGGTTATCACTGGTGGCATTCTAGAAATCAACACAACAACATTTATAATAAACAACAACGTCTCCAGAGCTTGTACGTGTTCAAGTAGGGAAATATCAATTTACCACAAAACATCTGTGACGAGTGAGCTGAGACAACTTTCTATTTATTTATTAATCTAAATGAGAACCTTACAATACATTTAGTCTAGTTTGGAGGACTTGAGCCAATTCTGATGAATCATTAAGGGGATTTACACATTTCATACACACTACTACTAAAACTGGGTAAATGACAGGAAAAGCATTCAACTTACTTGTACTATTGCTTCAAGAGAGGTGTTTTGCTGAAAAGGAAAATTTGTAAGAAATTAGGCTACAAACATGCTTTGACAAACAGTATGTAAACCTTAATGTCAAGAATTACATTGATCAATGTTAAATCAATTATTTGGCAAAAAAAAAAAAAGGACCCCTGCCAATTCCCATCAAACAGAAGTCACCAGAATATCCTGATAAGTTTGTACGAGTGTATCGAGTGAGAGGGAGCACAACTGTTAGCTTCTTGCTTTTGTACATGAAAACTACTCATCTGGAGAAAATTCACCACAGTACCAGTGAAAACAGTGAGGGGAGGCTGGGGACAGACAAGAGCTATCAGGACAATGTAGGGACTTTCATTCTCACTTGAATCCATATGGTGTTGTGGTGTAACAGTGGACAAGCTGTCCACACGGACAATTCAACTTGACAATTTCCCAATTGGCAACCTCACCTGATGCCCTCAACAGGGAATACAGAGAAGATAGGCTTCCTCTGGTAGAGACCCGGAGTATCCCTTTGAATCAACAACTGACCAGGAATGTGGGCCTTATTGAATAACGTTGGCCAATACCTCTGATAAGCCAGCAGATTGCCTGTGAACCCTCAAATAAAGGGGGAGGGGAGCAGTAAGACTTACAACATAAGTCAAACAGGAAAAACACAAAAACATTTTTTTTTTTTTTTAACCCAGCACAGAGATATGCTTGTTCTTGAAGTAGATTTATATTTGTGTATTTACATTCCATGACTGGGGGATGATTATGGAGATAACTCTTGACTAATAGAGATGTTAAAAACACTGGTGACAAGAAGAAGAAAAAGGAAGGCTGGAGGAGGATTTTGCAAACATGTAATATATCAAAAAACGGCAAATAAACTCCATCAAGCTCGAGACCAAATTGTTGTTTCGAACGAGGTAATCACAAAATGAGCAAAAAAAAAAGACATCGTTCTCAAGGCAACACAAACTGTTATTTTAAACCAACTGAAAACACTCACACAGTGGTCGTTGGTTTGTTAAGTATTTAAACTAGATTGGCCAGGACACTTTCCACAAAAGCCCCTCTTGCAGGGAGTCAGAGTAGTGTGTCATTGTTGATGTATTGCTAGGCAGCCCTCTCACCAGCATGCGGTAGTTACAGTGATTGAATCTCTGAACTGCTGAGTGGCCATTTTAATCCAGCAATGCCACCAAACCCTCAGACATTTATAGAAAGCAGGGTTCTTGATTGATCTGTATAATGTGACGTTCTTGGTCTAAGCCATGTAGTCCTGATGTGTGCCGGCGCTGCATGTATTAAAGGATGACTAACGAGACACTTCACATTGAGTTTCTGGGGTGCTCAGTTCTAAATTTGAGCTCAACAATGAGTTGCGCATGTTTCCACAATAATGCGTCAAACTAATAGCTTATCACTCATGGTAAGATTTTAACTAAACTGAAAATAAGGTATGACATTAAAAAGGCCGATGCTGACGGCTGGAAATTTAAAGAAAAGAAATCAACTAAGTGTCTCAGTGAGGCGTTGGGCCACCACAGCTTCAGTCCTGTGTTCCCAAATAATCTATTGTTGCTGTCGATCCACCTTCTCTTATCTAATAGAAGTGAAGTTTTCTGTCTGTTCATCTCACTGTAATCATTTTGTATTGCAGCAAAGTGGGATTGTCAAGCAGACACACTGTCCAGCACTGTCATATAAAAACCTCTAAAATGTTGGACGCACCTGACAAAATATTCTAATCCACAACAACATTATCACCACCACTCCACCTCCCCAGATTTGTCTGCCTGCAACTTCTCTGTTCTCCAAAAATTCAACCCAAACGTTGATATGGACTCTCTGCTTAAGTTTCAGGACCTTGGTGACAGCAGGCGTACCAGTGGTCATAAAAACATGTGTAACACAGGTGCTTATGCTGATCAAGTGACAAAACTGGGAATACTTACTCATGAAGGTTATAGCTTCCTTTTGTTGGATGCTGTGTGCAAACTTGTTGGTCCACCCTTGGTTTCTGTATCAATCCCCCCCCCCCACCTTAATTACCTCATCAATGATTGTACAAGTCTCTGTGGCTCCACTGGAAGGGTAAGAATTTGGGTCTCTTATTTTAAGAAAATCAGACCAGCATTCAAAAAGACGAACTTTATGTTTGTTTACACTCCTGCCACATCCCAACCGGCATAAAAGTAAGGAGAACGAAAGAGGCGGCATCACGTGGATAAAATGTCAGCAGGTCCTAAACCTCTGGAGTGTTAAACCGGTGAGATGAACCTAATGTGCAAAACACCAAACAGGCACATCAGCCTCTTTGTGCCACTGCATCAACAGTGACTTGCACGAGCTCCACAACTCTCTAAACATAGAAATACATTGACGTGATTTCCTGGTGCCAGGGGAACATTTGGGTGGAAGATACACAACCGTACCGATCTGAAATCTCCGTCGACATCAGAGTCCTCACAGGTGTCCTCATGGGGCACATTTCTCCTCTTCAGAAGGTGCTCATCTCTTTTGTTCTGTCATGGAGAGAACAACAAACATTACCTCATGCATATTCCTGCAGAATATCCTGATCACTACAAGGTAAACGCAGGACATTTCAGTGCATTATGTCAAATAAGATGCAGATTAAAGATCAGATTACTTCATGCAAGTCAAAGTCATTGTGTATTTGTAGTTTCTGGGACGAGACAATAAAAACGTGATTACCTTTCTGAGTTCCACCACTACCTCAGTCCTCTGTCTTCTCATAGTCTGTGGGAAAGATAGCATATCAGCATTACACAAAAGGGAACTTTAATCCCAAGAGAGGAACACCCACCTCGACAATCGGGTCAAATAGTGCCACCGTGCATAATCGGGGCCCAGATAGTGAGACTGGACCTGATCAGGGAGCCGTCATACTCGAAGCATAACGCCAACAGCCTGACAACGCTGCATATGACAGCACCCAAACACACAGAGCAGGACTCTGACCTAACGTGACTCAGCTTCAGTTACGGCAAGACCTTCTGATATGACTCAACCCTCATCTTACTTGACATAAACGAGTCTGTGTTCACGTTCTGCACTTAGCTGCCATTTTATTCACCAAGATCCTGGAGACTGAAGTGTGTTAGTACCGGTGGACCGGACGAGGACATCCAAGAGCCTGAACACAACCTCCACGACGGGAACAAGTACCGCGGGGGTTGTTGTACTTTACAGACGGGGCATAATTGCGGTATATGATTTATAAATTAATTCATTCATTTAATAAAAAAATAAAAATAAAAAGGGGAGTTTTTGGTTGCAGTCAGAGCCGGTGACAGGGTGAGGCTGTGTTTCATCACGTAGACCTCCACCATCACAACCAGGTTCAAGTTATGACCACGTAGCTGCACAACAACTCGTGTCTGTAGAGGCCCTCTCGTGTCGCCGCATCCGACGGACTCGTCCGACAGGATGTACGAGTGTGTCCCGCTTACGTAAGGCTGCCTTAAAAAAAAAAAAACCCAACACAAAAAAAACAACAAAAAAACAACACAATACGGAACCACCTGCCGAGGTGAACGACACCTGGACACATCGGCAGCTCGCGAAGAGCTTTGATCTGTCCGTCGCGTTAAACGACGTCGTCGTCAAAGTTGGTGTCGTGTCGGTGGAGCAGGAAAACGAGAAATACATACATACATAAATAAATAAATACATTTGAAAAAAGATCATTAAGCCTCGATTTGAGACGCGGGTGAACTCGCCATCTACGAGGGCTGACTGCTTTCCGCCATTGTTTTTGGGTGATATAAAGACGGGGGATGGGTGGACCTGCAGCCGCCGAGGCTTCGGCTAGCGCGCTGGGGGTTTTAGCGAGCTGCGGCGTCAAAGATGCCGCGAATATGCCGCCACGTCGGGGCTTGGCAATCACGTAGACGGGTCTTCGAGACAACACGAAAGTTGACGCCGCGTACTTTTTACGTGGAGAATAATCATTTTATTCGCCAAACACACCGAGTTAAACTGATCCGGCGGGTGCTTTAGCATTTCCCCCCCCTCCCCCTCTCTCTCCCCCAACCGCGGGCCTGGTTAGCAACCCAGCTAGCCTAGCACGTCTTTTCCGACATGTTTTAAAATAAAAATTAAAAACCCAAAACGCGGTCTTCTGGTGTAACGAAACCAGCGAGAGAACGACGGAGGGGCGGTGGTGGTGGCAGGTGGCAGGTGGTGGAGGACGGAGGGAGAGAAAACTCCCCATACCCGAGGCCGAGCCGTCTACGACGCGGGGCGGCGTGCGAAGGCCTTCGGGTCGGGAGGCTGCGGGCGCAAAGTTCCCGACGGTGGAAATTTAGAAACGACGTCACAGCAAAACCGAGAAGGCGAAGCCGGCCGAGAGGCGCGGAGCGGCGGGCGGCGAGGAAAAGAAGAGAGAGAGGTCCTCGACACCGATCTGCGTAACTTTTACCTCCAAATCACGGCCTTTATTCTTGAAATTCTTCAGCCGCTGGTTGTCCAGTTTCTCGTTGTCGGCCATGGTAGCAGCTCCGGTGTCGTTAAATACAGCTCTGCTCGTGGATTTTTTTTTTTTTTTTTTTTTTTTTTTTTTTTGTAGCTCGTTAGCTGCTCCCCCCCCTTTTTTTTTTTTTTTTTTTTTTCTCTCTTCTGGTTCCGTTTTCTCACTTCGCCTTTCGTTTAGCGGACTATTTTTTTGCTGCTCTGTCCGCGGTGCATACTGGGAATGCCGGTGGTGGAGGGCAGCCTTGCTCTGGCGTAGAGGAAGGGTGGGGAAATCCCCCTCACTGTCATTGGCTTCTCTGCTCACGTCCATCTAACACACACACACACACACACACACACACACACACACACACACACACACACACACACATTTAATCATCATCTTTAATTAATTTTTCATATACGTTGGGGGTGTTTTATACACGGGTAGAAATAAATTTAATTACTGAAGTAGGTCTATTGCACTCAATACTGGAGTACTTTTTTTTTCTTTAAATGACTATTTCCACTTAATACCGCGAAATCTCTATTTCACTCAGTCTCATTTTACAGCTACACTTACTTTGCAAATTAAGTTTTTACTTTTTCTACTTTTATATATATATATATATTTTTTTTTTTTTTTTTTTCCTGTAAACGAAATAGTACATCAACAAGGTTGCGTTACCAACTAGACAAAACATGGAATTACCCCAAATTCACAAATGTCCACTGATTTTTTTCATAATTTGATCAAGTATAATTACATTTTAAAGTAAACCTCTTTTTTTTTCTCACCACAATATTTATTATTGAAGTCCCTTTTTTTCTTTCTCTGGATGTGTTTTCTTGCGAGACATGTAAAATCAAGAGGGGAAATATTTTTTTCAAGGGAATCCATTTAATTTGACTAAGTCAGACTGCTGAAGAATCCCACTAAATTTGGCTGAACTCAGAAATGCATTTTTGCACTGTAGATTTAGTTCCCCATTTCTTCTGTGAAATGTGCGGGCATGTGAGGATTGCTTTAAAACAGCATGGAAATAAATGTGAACATATCCGTTAAGACCTGTGTTGAAAGCTAAGTAGACTTTCAGGAGTTTTTCATTGTTGTAGAACCTAAATATCTCTTCCACTGTTCACAAAACTCAGAACCACCTCATTCGTTTTTTAGTATTTTTATTTTAGTGGAACAAATAGACTGGAACAGCACCAGCATACACACCTTCATGGCATGAGTTGACAGATTTGACCGTTTTGGATACATCAACACAGCTTGTATGAAAAAGTAAGAACATAACATATATTTTTATATATTGATTTTTAAAGTAATATGAATGGCTAATGAAGAAAATCCAATTATGCACAATTACAAAACAGCATTTCTTTGAGTCATGGAAACTTGTGCACACATTGATTGTTTTTCTATTTTCTTTGGACAGTGCTGTTGATTTGTCTTGAATGTGTTCTTTTGCAAGCTGCTTGTCTCCCAATAATTCCACATTTCTCATAGAACCTTGTGGTTTATTGTCACCATCCAAAGACGCTCTGTCTTCTCCACGATTCCTTCAAAGTTGTAACACTCAGATTAACACTAATCTGTGTTAGTCTCATCCTTTGACCTTATACTGTAGATGCCTCAGTTAGTTCATTTGCTGATGAGGTAAGGAGGAATCCTACACGTGGCGTTAATCAGAAGTAAAAAAAAAAAGAAAAAAAAAGTCTTCATCCATCAGCTGCCACAGAGCAAGAATCGTCTCACAGCTGTGATACTGAAGCCTTTAGACTTCATCTTAATCTTAATGTCCTCTTGAGTCTGTTTCAGTGGAGTCTTCATCAGATAAACTATCCTCCTGAAACCCTGTTCGAGTCCCATCCCGGTGGTGGCTGAACAGGGCTGAATGAACCAGGCTCTGCCATCACACAGTCTTCTCAGTTCCAGGTTCAGGCAAAGGGCCTCCGGGCTTAGAGCTGCTGGAAGGTCCTGTTTGTTGGCGAGGATCACGACAGGAACGCCTCTGAGACTCTCGTACCTCAGGACCTGGTGAGTGCAAAACAACGTCAGTTAAACTTTAGTTACTGAGTCAAAAGAAACTTTTTTGATCAACAAGGTCACTGCATGAAAATATTGTGTTTGAGTCATTTAATTTTCCTGCATTTTTTTTTTTTTTACCATTTAGAAGCATAAACCCTTTTATTTATGGTTTATACCACATTATAATGTAAATTTCAGATGAGATGACAATCTCTTAATGTCCATTTCAACAATTACAACTCCTGCTATATGAAGCATCTGTAACCGGTGCATAAACAGCTAATGACAAGTTGAAAATACAACACAGTTGTAATGAAATTATTTCATTTGCATTTATGTCATTTTCAGAAATATTTTCTCTGTATTCTAGATGACAGCTGAGTATCTTGATGAAGGCCATGTAATCCTGCAGGTGAAAACAAAAAAGAGGCCATGAATTCAGATTTTTTTTTCAGGGGGCGGGAAACTACTACTTTTAAGCTTATGGTCCTATTAATGCATTAAAAGCAATTATGAATGTCCTTACATGAGCTTCCAGCTTATTAAAGATGTCCTCCATACATATTTACATGTTTACATGTGTTTCAAAGCATACAAATTCTCCCAAAAATCCTTAAAATTTACATCCACTCCTTCTCCTGTATTGATCAATCAATCAATAAACAAATATTTTCTCCATCAAAGTTTCACTGTGTTGCATATTGAACCAAGATCCTCACACGAAGAGGATTCATATACCGCCCAGAAGTTGTAAAGTTTTTTTTTTTTTTTTATCAAGAATCAGTTTTTGTATTTTATATTTACCCGGTGGAGTTCCTTGCGGGCCTCTACCAGCCGTGGCTGATCCCAGCTGTCCACCACAAACACCAGTCCAGCTGTATCAGCATAGTGATGCCTCCAGTGGGGCCTCATCCTTCTCTGGCCCCCCACATCCCACACCGTCAGTCCCGGGCTGCTCCTGTCTGTCTCTAGCGTCTCCACGTTGAAGCCCACAGTGGGCACCGTCACCACGCTCTCGTTGTACTTCAGTTTGTAAAGCAGGGTGGTCTTTCCTGAGCCGTCCAGGCCCAGCATCAGGACCTGTGCTTGTTTCTGACGCTTGGATCCGTGCACACCCATGTTTGCAGCTAGAATGGTCTCTTCTTCTCGTGTAACTGTGTAAACTGCTGTCTGCACTCAGTAGCTGTCTCTGTACTGTCTATCTGTGAGCTCAGTGTGCCTGGTCTCTTATGAGGACCAAGTGATCCCTCCCCTCTGTTGTGACAGGATTCTTTCTGTCCCTGCGTTGCTTTCAGTAAAGCTATTTATATCCAAAATGACGGTGCGACTCTCTGGTTACCACATCACACCTGCCCCGGATCATCATACACACCAGCAGCCAGGAAGTCCATATTTGGTACGACGACAAGACTGGGTGTCTTTCTGGCTGGATATCCTGTTGCAATGAAATCACAGCAAAACATTGGTGACCCTGGCTGATGGGTAAATGGTTTTATCTGTAGGGTGAAGGTAGTTCTGCTGACAGAGCAGCTTCCAGAAACCTCTCAGAAAAAACTGAATTTGGTTTTCATCTCAAATGGATTGCGTAAAGATTTTTAAATTATGACTGACCACAGCATTACACTGATAGTGCACTACAAAAGGGATAAAAAAAAAATATGATCAAAATGATCAAATGTACCACTAATTCTTTCCATAAATCATGGCATCATATTTCATTTCATATTCTGATTCTTAGACGTGGACCTCTTGACTCGACTGCCGGCTGATTGGTGGGTTAAATTTCTCGGTATGCGTCACAGGTTGTTGTGGTTGTTCTCTGCATTATTATGTGAAAGTCACATAATCAAATTATTGATTAATATGAAATGATTAAACCTTCAGTTGACCATGTCAGTAGCAAAATCAGTTGGCGTTACTGCTCAGCCGTAACATTAGTGAATATCAACTTCTTTAAATAACCTCCTCCGATCACCCAACAGGTGGCACAGATTGACTAAAATCAAGCTTTTTAAAAGTTAAGATCATCGTTTGATTTCAAGTGAAGCTTTTTGCTGCAATTTCTCTCTTTACACATACAAAATAAACAATGACAGAGAACTTTATTGAAAAAAATAGCAATTAGGGAAATATTGCCGTTTTTATATATGAATTTATCCAACATCTGTACAGAATATAAACAAAAGAAGCATCTCATTTTTATTATCATACTTTTTAAATCATTGCATTCCCAGTATGTGTGAGTGTTTTTGGTGATTATTTGGTGACTATTGTCATTTTTCTTTCTTATGTCTATGCTGTTTCTGATAAGTATCTGTAGACAGTATACATTATTAATTTCTAAAAACATTTTCTTGTGAGAAAAAAAAAACTGAAAATGACTTGCTCATTTATCATTTTAATGTTACCTCTGAGTTACATTTTAAAATCCTGAATTCTTTTTTTTTTTTTTTTTACAATTTATTAAAGTCAACAAAAATGAGTACAAATGCCACAAACATTCTGTAACATACATTATCAAGGAAGAATGAACTTGAAAAAGCACAAACAGTTTTGATCTGATATATATATCTCTGAAGTTAAACAACTCAGGAACAGACGCGTTGCTGTATTAAACAGTGGAGGGATGATGCTAACATGAGGACAGTATCTACATTCATCTTACAGCTTCACGTCTCTCATGACATTCTTTCAACAATGCTATTCTACATGTGAGTGAACAAGGTGGGACACCGAGGTCGTGCATTGTGCATGGTATGGTCGACTGCATTACATCAGAAACCGATAAGTAGTTTTGGCAGCAGACTTCATAGCAGGAAATGAACAGTTCAGAAAATAAGGCAACAATAACTCATCTCATTCAAAGGCTTCATTACATTTTGAGTTACAGCTCAGAAAAACACAAATCAAACAGCATGTGTTCTGGATTAGGAAGAGGGACTTTAGTCTTAGTGAAGATGACGGTATTAAAAGATGACATTACAACAGTAAGTTGTCAATTTCAGGAATTTCATATCTCAGGTAGATAAATGACAATGTAAGAAAAGTTAGATAAAGGACTAGCATGTCAATATCGAAGCCTTTTGAAAGGGTTGTAAATCTAAGATAATATAAATTCCTAAATAATATCATAACATCAAATTCATTATTTCAATTATTTTATGTGTTAACTCAATTTTGTACCTTTTTCTTACAATATTACCAGTCAGAGTTATTATATCAGATAACATGTGACAAACCGTAGGAACTAATAATTAGCAGTTAGTCATAATGAGATGGTACGACATTATCACTCCATTACGTGGAAAGGTAGAGCTATTTAAAGGGACAATTTCATTACACTTTGACAGGCTACAATATTATCCAACAGTTATTACATTATTAGTAGTTACATAGATCCTGATAAGTCGGGTCTGAACAGAGTGGTAGAACGGATCAAAGTCGAGATTCAGCGTTAAAAAGTTGATCAAACAGACGTAAGACTTCATTTGAACAGAAACTATCAGCAATCCATTTGACACTCGACAACTAAACTTAGAAAATGTGGCAACTCGAGACAAAACTTCTCCATTCTTACATCAGGATTTCACACATCCAGCAAGTCTGATAGAACAATGTAATCGGTTCTATTGCTGTACAATATGAATGGTAATCGAAGAAGCATAGGTGTTTTATCATTTGTGTGCGATTCACACTTGATCAACCTGCCACCGTGTTGAAGGACAACATTTTCATACGTCACTTCGTCAGGACAACGAGACAATGTGGACAGACAGTTAGACAAGTAAAAGTACAAATTTTGTGGTCACAGATGATGAAGTTCTATGGAAATGAAACTCCATGCTATCACGTGTTCTTCTGTCATTACTGACTAGACGATGAATTGGTTGTTACCACACACACACACACACACACACACACACGCACGCACACAAAGCTAAATCTGTTTAATTGCATAACAGTGTTCGCATTATGGTGTCTCAAAGATATGGCTAAGCCTAAATGAAATACATTTTCATTGTGTCACTTTTATAGCAGTAAAAGTAAAGGGAGGGTGTGTGTGTGTGTGTGTGTGTGTGTGTGTGTGTGTGTGTGTGTGTGTGTGTGTGTGTGTGTGTGTGTGTGTGTGGAGGGGGGTAGTTGATGCATTGAAGGGCAAACTACTGTAAATATTTTCAATAGAAATAGTTCTTGCTTAAAAAGCGTTTTTTTTAAATCTTTCACCTTAAGCCTTATCTTATTTAAACATAACATAGATGCTGTGTGGGGTAGAAACGCGGCCTACTTTTCACTGGCCTTGCCTTTAAGCTTGACCACCATGACGGTGATGTTGTCAGGGCAACCACGGTAGAAGGACTGCAGGACGATGCTCTTGGCGCCGAAGTGTGGCTCGTTCAGTCGTTCCCTGATGAAGCGAACCGCCTCCTCATTACTGAAGGTGTCCCACAGGCCATCTGATGCCAGGATCATGAACTCCGGCTGCAGCTTGTTTAGGTCAAAGGACATGATGTCAGGATCGGGAATGACCACGTTGAGGTTCTTCAGAGGGTAATCGCCCAGGGAACGGGACATGGCCAAGATACCCTGGACACGCCATGAGCCATTGAAGCTGATGAAACCGCCTGAGGAGGGAAAATGAGTGGAGAGGAGAAGAGGTGAGGAGGACGGTCTTACAAAGAATGTAATGAAGAATGATAACAATGCAAAAAGGAGGAACACAATGCTGAGAGGAAAAGTAGAGACATGTTTTCTGCTTCTACTAGACACTTAAAATAAAAGATATTTGTTCCTATGAGACAACTGCCAGCATGTCAATTCATTTGATCAACTATGAAACCAATATGTCCACATCAAATTGAAAATAATATGAAGGATCAGTCCTACTAACATATTTTCACTCAGCCAGTGGTCACTGTTGGTCTTATAGAGCAAACTGTTTATGTTGGATACGTTTCAATTCACGTCACATCCTGCAAGGACAGCTGCGTGTCCTCTATGGCTTCAACTGATGTGCAAGCAGGGAATTGTGCTAGAAATGGCTGGATGAGATGAAGACTTCCATACTAGATCAGGGCGGTTTCCTGGTTTCCAGGAAAAATGTCCTCAGAGTTCATGTCATGTCAAACCCTCTCCCATTATATGTAACTTTTACTATAAAATGCAGAAAGTGTGTTAAAATCCCCGAATTCCCAGAAAAAGCAGATATCACGACCTCTGCGTTCTCAATAGCAGCTACTGCCTCTTTAGCCAGCTGCTCTGACATGTTAGTAAATGCTATGGACAGAACAGTGTGTTTCAGCAATATTTCTTTCCTCTCATTATCATCAGATTATGTTTATTTGAAATTAATTTATTGCAGTATTTAGGAGTTGGTGTACTGTATACTCTGTCAGCAATACACCAATTTATAATGCACCATTTTATTCCTCGAGGCACCAAACCCACAATACGAGACATCCGTCCGTCTGTGTCTGGAGTCAAACCACAAACACATGACACATGTATACCATCAATAACTGATCACAACAATGTATTAGATTAAGATTTAAGACCCCAAAATACAATCAAATAATCAAAATAGAAATTACTAGTCAGGTTATACAAAATAAGACATTAATATCGGCGAAAAAATTCCAAATAGAGGAGGGAGCTTGATAAGTGAGCCCTAACAGAATTACATACCGACTGGAAATTGTATTCATAACCTTAAAAAAAACATTATACAGAAAAAAAGGAAAAGAAGTCTGTCTTTAACAGAATGAATTCGTTCTATGTAAACCTTTGGTAAGTACACTAATTAAGATACATCTCTCTGATTGGTGGTTGCAGCCCGAAGCTCCGGTATGAAGATTTTGTTTTATATTGTGACTTTAATGCCATTGAAGAGCACTGAATTAACTCTTTATTTAGTATTTAGGCATTCGAAAGTTTCCAGATAATCAGGTTTCCCTTATTAGTATGTAAAGTTATGCAGGAAGGTGCTCCATAATCAAACTAGATTATCAGTCCCACCTGGGGAAGCTGTGGTGTGGGGATTCAGTTCCTATCATTTCATTGTTCTTGAGTATCACCGTTTACAAGGATGTGTTACAGGGAGAGAAGGACAAACACGACCATAACCAGATAACACGACCCCAGGAGAGAGCACTACGGTTTTTATAATAGTCGTTTTTGTACATGATTGAAGCATTAGGTTCTCTGCTCACTGAAGGTCAATGAAAACATTAAGAAATATCTGCACTTGCAACAGCATAACTGCAAACATGTCACATGAATGAATAACCAGCAACATGGAAACTAAATCAGTAAATCGGTAAAGATGGGTTTTTTTCAGTACCAATTTATACCATTAGATGGAGATGGTGGTCTATCATGAAGGTGAATACGCTGACTGACGAATTTGGCAATCTGCCATCAAACTCTCCTCCGCACACCCAGAGTATAGTATGCAGAGTGAGTTAACGGGAGCACTACGCCTGCAAATACACCTCTAAACACTGTGCAGTGTCTGGCTGCATTTGATAAGCTTTGGAAGCAGATTATGTTATCTGTCAGTAGGTTTTGATGTGAGCCTGAGAAACAAGATGAGGGAAAACAAACGGGATAATGGTTCTGAGCTTTGATCATAAGAAGAAATATTTTACGCTTACATGACAACAATCTGAGTTTTGATGTTCCCTCGAGTTTTACCTACAGCCCTGCTCTGTTGCTCACAAGTAGTTCAGAAAAAGTGTGTCGGTCTGGACTGCAGCTGTTTTCTCACCGGCCTTCTTGATCCTCTTGCGTTCTTTAAGCTGGTAAGGTTTGTGGTCGTGCGATAGAGGAATGGCATTACCGTCTTTGTCGCAAAGAACTCCGCGAGAGTCTCCGACATTTGCCACCGTCAACTCCTTATCAGACAGCAGGGCCACCAGACATGTGGTTCCTGAGACGGAGGGAGGAAGGAGAGAAGAGAGGCCAGAAAAAGTTGGGAGGAAGAAAGATGGAGAAGGAAGTCGATTAGAATCATGTTGACTGCACGTGTATTTCATGACAGTCCACAGTCGTTAAATGTCAACTTCATGGTGGGGTTAGTGGACTATCGGAATCATCAGCTATGAATTCATATTCAGAGGCCATGAATTCCTGTACAAAATTTCTAGGCAATCAGGCCAATGGTTGCTGAGATACTATTGTCTGAAGTTGTGGAGTCACAGTAGTAATGGGTCTCAAAATATTCATTAATGCTTAACAGTCTTGCTTAAGGATTACATATCACCTCACAATAGCTTTTTCTTTTTATAATACACAGCCTCAGTAAAAAAACACTCTGCTCCTCCAAAACACACACTCCCATCCTGCTCAAAGTGAACCACATGAAGCCATGTGCAAACAATGCAAAGGCTCTTTGAAGGAACTTCTCTTCTTTGTACAACTCTCCAAAACACTGTTTTTTTCTTCTTCTCCTTCCTTTCTTTGTTTGGCTTCCCAGCCAGGCAGAACTGAGTATTGGACTAGGAATCTGAGGCCTATTGTATGAGATCCAAAGTCCTGTAGCGAAAGAACAGATCTGCCTGTTTGGCCATCTGCTCACACAAAACTGGAGGGAGAGAGAGGTAGAGAAAGAGACAGGGAATACAGAGGAGAGAAAAGAAAAGAGGAAAGAGTAGCGGGGTCTTACCACCCGGGGCTGGACCACCCGGACAGAGAGGTGGTCTACAGGGAGAGAGATGGGAAAATGTTACATACAGTGGAGCCACATCCAGGACTTTAGAGTATAAACTCCGCCGGAGGAAACGCGGCAGGTTTAAATGCCATCCTCACAATGTGGCCGACCTAATAACTTAAGAGACTTGACCTTTAAAGTTTGACATCTTGTGATGCTGACTGTCTGACACCTGTTATCTCAGGTGTTTCTCCTCCGTGAAGGGTCTTCACATTCACCTCACACTTACTCTGTCCTATAAACCCGATACAGCCAGTATGTGAGGAATGAGATGGAAGAGGGAAGCAACACAGATGAAAGAGCACACGAAGGGTGAAGGTGAGAGGGTTCAGGAAAGAAGCAGGACAATTATTGTATTATGATTTTGTTATTCCCATTTGCAGCTATGAGTGAGGGGAAAAAAAGTGTTAAATTGGGCGAGAAAAGAGTAGACAGAGAGACAAAGAACAGCTGGAAGTGAGGCCAAGGTGAACGGAGGGAATATTGATGTCACTTAATTGTAAATGACTTTTACACAGTTTGTTCAACAATCTATTTCTATTAGTTTCATCACTGCATGCATCCCTAATCCTGCTCCTCGTGCCTATAGCTGCTGTTGCACTGTTCCATGCTGGCCAGCTAATTATCGTTATGTAGTTCCCATGGTGATAGAGATAATGGACTGAGGTGCCTTGCTAGCACACCCTTCCCCAATTAGCCTTGCCACACCAAGGACACATCCAGCATTCCCTATTAAAGTGACACAGTGGCCCACATGCACCCTGCGCTCATGCTAATTATTGGTTCAGCTTGGCCAGGCACACCTTCGACATGCTGATCAGATTAACATCTCAGCCCCGGCTAGTCTCCCACTCCAGTTTGCATCATTGCACTGATTCACTCCCTAAGAGTTAGGACACTCTGACAGAGCGCTCTCAATACATCTGGAGAGTACGAGTGTCCACACAGAGTGCCTATCGTGGGTTTATGTTATGTTTAATGTTATGCTGATGTATGCTCAACCAACTGACCAAGCTGCTTTGCATTTAGGTGAAAAATGTGAGGTCAGGAGTGCCACCACCCTGCTCACCGCGGCTCATCGTCTCCCGAGAAGTCTTTGTACTAACTCCGGCATGCAGTTAAAGAGCTGCCGTCCTGTCTTACCTGCCCTCGTTGGACTTGTACCGTTAACATTTATAGCGATGCTATTTTTAGTATGTGCATCATTTTGAGCTGCTTAATAAAATCTGCGCGACACTCTGAATTTGCGTATTATGTCACTATGAAGATTTAGACAATCTCTGCTTTTTATAATGTATAGTTTTTATTCCATTCATTCCTGTCTATCCAAAATAACTACTGTAGCTGCCTCAGGGTAAACCTCACTCTGTTTGGAGCATATTTTCAAGACTTTATTTTGAGTTTGTGTGCAGGTTTAATCCACCCTATCATTTCTCCAGTGTTTCGGGTTCCTTTTATATTCTTAATGAGGCAAAATAGGAGGGTAGATAATTGTTTGATCACAAACTATAGAAACAATGATTTGACAGAACTAAGAATTAAAATATTTCTTCTAATTATGCAAGATTGTTATGGCAACTGGTTTAAAAGAGCACTCCTCCAATTTAGCTTTGCATTCCTTAACTTTGTGGGACTCATGGTGGAAAGTTATTTAAAAAAAAAAATCCAAATCAGTGCAGCAGAGCCGGAGATGGTCTTTTCTTATGGCCTCTTTTTGATACTTGCATTACCCAAAGTGCAACTCACCCTCCAATACTTTGGTTGGAGTGCTGGGTGTGTTATGTGAGTAGTGACAAATATAGCCTGAAGCAGAGCTGAGTAGGCCCCACAGAGGTCTGCCAAGATCACTTCTTTAACTCTACACTAACAGATTTAGTCATTTTCTAATTTGTATTCTTCAGCCTCAACCTGAGCTCCCATAATTGACCCTGAAGGCACACTTGAGGCGATCAAACAAACCCGAGTAGTCTTCGGAGCCACCAAAGACTTTATGAACTTCAGGAGTCCCAAATACCTGAAAGTTGGTGGCATTAACCTTTAAGAAAATGTCTTCTCCGTTCACACAACCAACAGCGTGCAGAAAAATGCAAAGCATTGTGCCTCGAGGCCTCACAGACTGGAACAACTCTTTTAGATCCAATGTCAATCGGGCACAGATTTGAAACTTACAGTGTAAAACTATGGAGAATTCATAATAAAAAACTCACCAACTTTTCCTTTCGCTCTCTAATGGTCCTGCAGTGTGCAGAAACCGCTCTGAAAAGTATCCTTGGTGAGCTCGGGGAACTGAAGCATTAGACATTTAATAGTCAGCTGCCAAGAACTGCAATGATGAGCTGTGCTGTTATATAACAAAACTGTCAGAGCCTGTCAAACAAATTTGGTCCTTGTCAAATGTTCAACATTATGTTCTTTATGTTTTTCAGGGGACTTTTGTCTGTCCGGGACAATAATGAAACTTAAAAATGGCACATTATCGTCATCTTTTTGTGTCTTCTTTCATGTAATTGAACTCGAGTCCAAGTAGCATTTCATTTTTTACACACACACACACACACACACACACACACACACACACACACACACACACACACACACACACACACACACACACACACACACACACACACACACACACACACACACACACACACACACACACACACACACACACACACCCTTTATTAATGTGACAGCTGGATACAGCAGCTGTCTGTAACACCTCAAGGAAACATTTGAACACACCGATGTGAGAAAGTGAACCACAGAGCGACACACACTCAAAACAACAGGCATCGGCTTCAATTAGAGTCAGAAAATATGCAGTGTGATGACATGCAAGAGTGAAACAAAAAAGTGAATCTACATCTACACCCGGGGATGTAAGACAAGTGCTGGTGTAAATATTTGGTGGCACCACCGATCCATCAGCGTTGCTCTCTGCTGCAGAAAAAAGGTGAACGAAACAGTGAAGAGTTTGAATGAGCTGCTGCAAACATATTTGGTTTGAGAAATGATTTGGTTGTAGAGCTACTAGAAGAAACAACGGCTATCAGCTACAGTTTATGATCGCCACAATCACAGCGGTCAGTAAATTAGAGGTTTAAAAAAAAAAAAAAAAAAAAACAGACACACACAATCCAACATTTGTGTTTAGTCTTATTATGATCAAAATAATGATTAAAATGACTAACTACATTCACACACACTAACAAAATTTCAACAATCTCCCTGGCTGCACTGTTATGTACTGCAGTAGTCAGATAAAGTTAAGATCATGCTGCTGTAGTTTCAGTGTGCATTTCCAAAGTGTGAATCACCGGGATCTGACCAGAACTGTCCACTACAGTCAAATAAATAATGAATTAATGACAAACTTTTCTGACCTGCCTCCACTGTAATGAGAATCTTGAAATTTGACACACGGTGGAAAGAGGACACTCGGTGTGGAATTACTTTGTATGGTAATTACCAGATAGAGACAGTAAATATAAACTACAAAAAACACGCAGAAGTAAGAAATAAGCTTGATGACACTTAATCACGGAACGGAGGCTGGAAGGCTGGAAGCAGGAAAGCTGGAGAGCTGGAGAGGTGGAGGGGTGGAGGGGTGGAGGGCAAGCGCTGGCGTCAATATTTGGAGCCACAAACAAACAGCAATCACTGAAGAGTGTAAACAAACTACGGCAAACAGACTTGGTTTTTGCACAAGAGGTGATATACAGTTCACTCGAGCTGTGGGCTGGCAGAATACTCCCTGTATTAGTTTATGTTGAACAATGTAACAATGGTTGAAGGTAGATTTCAGCACTGCTATATCGCAGTCAGCGATTTAAACACAATACAATATGAACCACTCTCTTCCATGAAGTTAACTGTTAATTAAACATCTTTAGTCTTTTTGAGACTCAATACGGTATCCCAAAACATCATATGGTAATATTAAAGTGTATCAATATTTTCTTACAGCTCTATTGTATACTGATACAGTTTTACAGTATCAATAGTCTGAAACACTCTCTGTTTTCTGTTCTCTGTTACCGAGGTAGGAAACTTCCTTTGGTCCGGCAAATATTTAATTTCTGAAATCTTCTGCTTCTGCTTTCTGGCAGCTCTAACTTTTGCCAGTTTGACACTGAAATGATGCAAAGTGCATTCATGTTGCTTCGTGCCTCGACATGGTCACTGACATGCTTTATGTCACCTGTCTATAAAACAATACTTCACAATGCAATGAATAAATACAGTAGGCTATACACTATGTTTAATGCCTGCTTTATAAAGAATATATTTACCCTTTTTTAGTTGTATTTTTCTCTTTCTGAAAACAAATGACGGTGTACTAAGTATACTAGGTGCACAACATATTTTCACACATATTTCCATGAATTTATCTCCTTGTGTCCTAATCCTAACCTGAACTACCTTTGAATTCATTGGACACAATCCTCTTAACTGGCTAAACTGAGATTGCCTGGTCTCTATATTGCTGCTTGCAACAATAACTACTGATTATTGGACGACTGTACACTTTTGTGTGCTTGCAATCGTGTGCCGAGATATGTCACACAGCTACATAAAGGTTAGTGCAAGCAGAATACCACACCGCATTAAGGAGACTGTTTCCATAATAGACTCTAAGCTCCCAGGCAATGCATCAAAGTTCCATCTCCCTTATCTTTCTTTCAAGCGCTTATGTTCGCTGATAAACAACAGAGGGATGAATGAACTGGGGGATAAATCTGATACGCTGCCATCCTGAGGACGGGGAGCTGAATTGAGAGTGTCTCTCTCTATTCTCTCTCACTCTCCCCTCCCTGCCAGCTTAATTTGGGCCCAGATTACAAGAGAAAGCAGGGAGCAGTGCACCCTAAACGATGCGATTGTTGAATCAGATACAGGGATGAGAATGCACAACAATTACCTGATCAGCAGATCCCCCTGGGACGCTGACAAGAAAGCTAGGACAAACGCTGCAGCAACTTCAATGCCTGCATGTCCAATGCTCGGACTAGATGACACCGGAGCTTTAGATTGCAATGGTGCTTTACTGTAAGTTTATCTATAGGGTATCCGTCTTTCTTGCTGTGCTGTCCAAATGAGAGACAGAGGGATAAGAAAAAGATGAGAACAGAGAGAGAGTCTGGATGCAACAGGTCATGTAGCTTAAGAAGAGGAAAAGGCAGAGGGATCAGGAGGGGAGATTTACTTTGTGGGAGTTTTGAGAGCAACGTAGATCAGAAAGCTGATGCTTATCTGCAGCAAGGGGGAGGAAGATAAGGCTAAAAGAGGATGAAGAGATTAAGAGCAGGAGAGTGTAACAAAAAGGTGATGCAGCTGCAGGACGTCAACCTTCTCTGAGAGGTAATAATCAGCTGCTGCCTCTAGACTGGGCGTCCCAGTCGGCATATTCTAATTCTCCTCTTTAACAATCAGAGTATCATATGACCCATCATTCTCACGAGGATGGGAGGCCCTCTCAATGGCTCTTTCATACCAGCGACCCCCTCACTAACTTACATGGGAGTCACATGCAGGTTTTTATTTGTGCTGTTCAGACTTGCAATCTAATTGTACGCTCTTACGGGGAAATCCTGTATATTCCAGCTTGAGTGTGTTTCTTCATAGTTTTGACCGTTCTACATGTTGGTTATGAAAACGGTGAAGTCACCAAAGTAACTGCGAACATCTGAGAACGAGGTGACATGATGATGGCTACCAAAACATTTTAAAATTACATATTATTTTAGTCTCTTTTAATTGAACTTGACGCCAAAAAGGATTTTACCTGGGTGTCTGTTTAAGACCTGTTCGATTACCTAACCAATATATTTCTTGCCCTATTTAGCCGTGTTGCTGTTTTATGAAATCTTTGCAATGAACTTGATGAGTTAATCTTTAAATATAGCTTTGAAGCTAAAAACCAGGCTGTTTAGAACCAGACTTTCCCCTTAAGGATGACAGCGCTGTATATTTCCCTCATTAGTTACTCTGGAAACAAAAACCTAGCCACTGCGACTCTGTCTCTCTCCTGTGTTTACTCACTCATCTGAGAGTTTAATCAGAGAACCGGAAGGATAAATGAGCTTCCACAGGGACACTGAATTCTTGAGGTTGCAGCATGTCAGTACAGTTCGACCATGTAATAATCTTCTAATCTATAGTTGAACTCTCTCCCCTTATGATAAATAAACCAACAATGATTTAGTCTCCATATGTTCTTGGCCTTCTCTTATTATTTATTCTATGAATCTGGTCAAATATCTATATAAATAAAGCCTGCATGTCTCTGCCTTTCAGTCTATGCTTTTTGTTTCCTCCTCCTCCTCCTCCTCCTCCTCCTGCTGCTGCTCCTGCTCCTCCTCTCCCCCCCTAGGTTGTTCTGGTGCATTCAGATCGCACTTTATCATCAGGTTTTGTGTCCAGGTTTTCATTCTCCCCATCGACTGAATGTGTCGTTCTCTGTTTGGCCCTTTCCTGTCTACCCTTACCATTTTCTCAGCCCTTATCATTTTTGTCTTCATTTTGCCTGTCGTCCTAGTCTCCCATTCCTCTATGCTGTACCGCTCTTACTAGCAAAATGTCCCTCTTCCACATATGCATCCGTCCCTCTGACCCTTCTTCTACCTCTTTTGATCCATCACTATCTCTAACGTTACCCATCGCTCCCCACATCCCTTCAGAGATAATGACTACAAGCCTTGTGAAGATCAACTTGTATTTAAACAGCTGAATAAGCAAGGCCTTGGGCTGCTGACAGTCACGATTCAACAACAGTCAAGTGAAACAGTGGAGTAGAAAATAATAGTTTGCATGCAGCATTAAAGGGAGTCTTTAAAAACATTGCTGCAAGCAACCCTTGTTCTTCTTACTATGTCTCTAGTAATGAGCAACACTGATACCCTAAATCCATCTGTATGCCCTGTAGTTTTTGTGGTCACACATTCAAGCTGACAAACTGTATGCACACATTTAGATCAATGTTAATTAAATCCACTGTAGAATATCAGAAAACAAGCAAAAACATACATTTTGCATAGATGCACTAGAATATATCATGTCTAACATTATGTGTGCATGTTTTTACTGGCAGTTGTGGCGCTTAACAAATACACACCTGCTTCATTGTAAGTGGCAGAGAGCTTGTCCAGTATTTCTCTGTCCAAAGTCAGTATCTGCTGCTCCAGGATGGAAGGATATGAGAGGCTGACCCTGTCCTTTTTTTCATCTTTCTCCTTGTCTTTTTCTCTGTCTCGCTCTTTGTCCCGTTCATAGGTCAGTAGCTGCTGGCGCAGAGCCTCTGGCAGGTGGGCCTTAGCAAAGTCAGCAGCAGCCTGATAATGGAGAGCAGAGGGAGACAGAGGAAGAATTAGATGACTGCAGATAAAAAAAACAAAAACAAAACAATAATAATAATTTCGTCAGAAACACTGTTAGAGTTGTAACACAATACATTCAGACATATTCTACATGTTGATAAGTGTGCTTCACTTTAAATCATCCAAGTTCAAGCCATGCCATTATTTGTATAATGTTAAGGACACCATTTCCAGTGGGATGGGACACGAGAGGAGTATGAGTAGATGAACTGATGAGTAATTTTTGAAGCACTGATTTTATTTCTAAACAAAAACTCCAACCATTTTCAATTCCAGCCTCATAATTGTGAGAACTTCCTCCTTTTCTCCATTTTATATTATCAAGTGAAGGCCTTTAAATATTCAGCTGATGGGTGTGACAAAACGTGACAGTGGAAGATTTTATGTTTGGAAGTCCGAACAGGATATTCTTTTGATATTTTTTATTGTACATTTTACATACGGTTAAGAACTCTTTAAGAATGTAGACCTTAAATCAAATATTTGACATTTTAGATAATCCACATGCTTATCTAATTCTCTGCAAGAATTTGAATGTTATCTCAGCTTAAACATTGAAAGCAAGCAGAGAAACGCCAGCCTGGCTCTGACCAAAAGTGTACAAAAACTTACCAGCCAGCCTACAATTTAGCATGTTGTATCTTGCTCAGTAAATCCTTACAAAAACTTAAAATGTAAGAATAATATGTTGCTGTCCTATCAGGTGATACGTCCTGAACTATTTCTTGTCTGGGCCAGTAACTCCCTGGAGTCTTGTTATCATCTTGACATTGTCAGGCAGCTAACCAGCAAGAAAGTGAACAGGATTATTTCCCACAAACGTTCTTGTGTTTTTGATAAAATGCAATTTAGTATCAGCTAACTTTAATATTACTACACACATGCACACGCTGTCTTGGCAAGTGGCAAAAACAGCTGGCTACAGTAGCAGTGACCTGCTTGTCCTTTCTGCCTTGCTGAAGCAGATAAATCACAGATAAACTGAGATAAAGAAAGAAAAAGTGCCTCGCCAATCAAATGCACACTAGCTCACGCTGTGGGATAGAGCTGAGCCAGAGAAACTGTATCCTCACCTCTACCCATTTGGCTCAGAAGGATAACACAGACCAAACCTTTTTTCCACACATTTCCACTGCAGGTGCAGAGCAAATAATTCCTCTCTCCCCTGGCTCGGGGCTTAGGGACGACCAGACTGCCCAAGGTCATGAGGTACAAATGTCAGATAGTACACTGCTGACATGCCACTGATCTGCATCATCCCAGATTCATAGAGCTCATATTTCAGACAAGGTTTTCATTTGTAGGAAGTCCAACAACTGCAATCATTAAAAATAAGTGAATTAGGAAAACCAAATGAGCCATTCCCATCCACAGGACAGAAAAAGTTGGCAATTTCCTGGCATTGACTGTAACGATTTGAGGTCATATGACCAAGAACCACAGATGAACCTGATGTCTCAAGTGCTCATACACGGTCCCTATTGAGCTCTCCCTCCTATCTATACCTCCCTCTCCTTCTCTCTCCATCTAGATCTCATTCTGCTCTGGGAAATTGCTTTCAAGGACTCAGAAAACCCTGCCAAGCTTTTTCTCTATACATGAAAAACAATTCACCCACTCCTTTCTTGTTATATCTTGTCAGTGTTGTTGAAGCTCCCCCCTGCAAGCTATGTCAATCTTCCCCTATCTTCTCCAATGAAACCCAAACACTCCCAATGTTTTTTATTCGTGGACGTGTTTGAGTCTTTCTTTCTTTCTTTCTTGCATTTTCCATTTCCCACAGTCCCCTTTGCTCTGCTCCCTTGGGGATGTTCAGTCCAAAATCAGCACCGATCTTTTCCACATCCCTTTCTGACTCTGTCCTTTCTCTTGTCTGAGAACAATTGCTGCTGACATACTTTCATTCTGCCGTTACCATGCGGGGAGCAGCAGTCACAAACGGAGTTCAAAGGTCAGAAGTAGAACAGGAAGTCTTTTGTGTGCTTGGGTTATACTTTGCCAATTACTTAGCTGCTTAATTGTTTGCCCGCCCGGCCTTAACAAAGCACTGGGGTCACAAACCGTTTCCCCAGATACATTCCTTCTATTTGACGGCACATACACATGTATGTCCCAGTCTGGAGGAAGGGGGAGCCTCTTGATTATCTGATCCTCTAACCTTCCGGCTAACCAGACTGGGCACATCTAACACCAGCTTAGAGGATGAAAGAAAGGAAGAGCAGAGGAGGGAGATATAACAGAGATGGATGGGGATCAGGACTGTGGGGCAGAGGGATGAAGACAGGGATCAAGGATAGTAAAATGAGGGGGGAAAAAATGAAGCGCGAGATTAACGAATGGCAGAAGAGCACAATGAAGGAATGCAGGAAGGGCTAAAAGATGAGAGGGTAGAGCCAGAATAAATGAGGTAAACAGGGCTGGCTGCAGTTATCCTGGGATAGTTATTTTAACTGAAAGAGACAGAGAGGGGTCATAAACTAAAATTCCTTCTTACCCAGCAGACAGCAGTAGAGATTTTAAAATTGTGCTGCAACTAAAAGTGGTTTGGCGAGGTGATGATGATGATGAATTCATATGGTCTTGGGGGGGAAAAGGAGAAAAGTCTATGAACAAATAGTGTAAAGGTCTGTTTGAGAAAAAAACTGCAACAAGGGAGGGTTATTTTAAATAGTTTACACCCATGTAACCCACGTTGGTCTGCTTCTACATTTGTTGGTGCATTGTTAGCATCACAATTGTTGATTAGCAAGATAGCATTAAATTGCATGATGTGAATTGCACGAGTTTGCTTTATTGTGTGTCCTTGTGTACATTCCTTGCTCAAAACTCCACAGTGTATCTTCAACTACTGCACAACTATATTGAAGTGTCATCAAGATACAACATCTGGTGCACTTCAGTTCAAACAGGCATTATATGCTGAAGGTCTCAGCCTTTTGATTGCAAGTCAGATGTTTTAATATTCCCTCACATTTTACTTCCAGAGGGAAATATGTGTTTTTTTGTGTGCAGCTAAATATTCCATAATGTTCACCAGCTGGTTGGTAACATTGTCAGTCTTAAGTTTGGTGCTGTGATAAACGTAGAGGTTTTACGGCAGAGTGATGAAGTCAAGCTTTTTGACACAAACAGTTGTAGCAACATCAGCTAAGGTCTCCGCCCAGTAGGATGCAATGACTGGAGAGAATCCCCAATCGAGTGTGATCAGATCTTATTGATTCAAGACATATCGAAACATCTATAGTGCCTCACATTTTTTTTAAACTGCTGTATGTCATTAGATTCATTGTTAATACAAAAATATTTTATGTTAATTACTATAACTCAGGGCTGCATGCAACTTAAATGAAGATCTGTAATCTGTCTTTTTTGTCGAATTTTTTTCAATTGATTGTTTAGTTTATACATTTTAATAAATAATGAGGGAATAGTATGCAAATTTCTGTTTCAATCTGATTCCAAAATTCAGAGGTGTTCACTTTCAAATTATATGAAATATTTTGAGAAAAAGGAACTGGCCATTTTATATCATTTTTGTTTGATAAATGACTTTAATCTATAAAATTAAAGTTGCCTCTAGATCAATTAATGGATTTATTAACCAATAATTTAAGATTTTGTATAGAATAGAAGTTAAATAAAAAGTGTTTTGGTTGCAACTCCAAATCCCAGCACGGGAGAACTGGCCCAGAGATTGCAGATCATCATATTGGTCCGTCCTTCACACCAGACTTCACTTGCTCCACACAGGTGTACTGCACACACCTGTGTGTGTGTGTGTGTGCGTGTACAGTAAGAGCACATACACACACACACACACACACACACACACACACACACACACACACACACACACACACACACACACACACACACACACACACACACACACACACACACACACACACACACACACACACACACACACACACACACACACACACACACACACACACACCGTCCTATGTCCACAGGCCAGCTACACACTTTTACACCATCTACCCTGGTACCAAACACTCCCTTCTGACTACTAACTCTGAGCTACTCAGACACACAGTCCACCAGAAACAGTCAGGCCTTCTAAACATTTCCATCCATCATATCACGAGGTCGGCAGAAATGAGGAAAGTCATCCGAGCTTTCCTTCAGAATCACCCGCAGGGAGTTTCATAACTAAAGTAGAAGAATCTCTTCAGATCAAGCAGGCAGATGGAGAGAAGGAGAAAAAAGGGAACGCAGGAGAAGAGACTGTGGAGTGGCGCAAGAACCCTTCATTAGCATCACTCAAGCACATCATTAAAAAAAGAGAGATAGAGAGAAGGAGAGACTCCAGTTTAAAGACAGAGAAGGAGATAAGCGACAGAAAACCATCAAAGCAGTGAAATACAGGGAAAGCAGTAGGTACTAAGATGTCTGAAGAAAAACCATGTCACAATATTTCCCTTTGTTGGTGTCATTCCCAATTTGCTTTTTTAAATCATAATTAAAAAAAATCTTTCACTAAGGAGGCAGTGATCATGATGCAACTTCCAATGAAAGTATAGCAAGCAATGACTGGAGCTGGGTATCATTCCAAAATATTTAATACCGGTACTGATTCCTTGATTTTGATAGCGGTTCCTGAAATGCTACAATTTAATAATGTTCCCAAACACCTCACATGCTGTCGGTAGATATGAGCTACCCAGCTGTGCACAAAGAACCCCAGCTTTCATAACTCAGAGAGGTACCATGTTAAAAATGTTATTCCGCCTGTCCAAGGTCGGGTCGCGGCGGCTGCAGGTCGAGCACATTACCCCAGACCTCCCTCTCCCCAGCTGTATCTGGGGGGGGGGGGGGGGGGGTCCCAAGGCATCTCCTATCTCACCAGGCCAGGTGAGATATATAATCCCCCCAGCGTGCTCTGGGTCTACACCAGGGTCTCCCACCGGATGGACATGGCTGGAAAACCTCCAATGGAAGGCGCCCAAGAGGCGTCCTCAGCAGATGCCCGAACCACCTCAACTGGCTCCTTTTGACGTGAAGGAGCGGCGGCTCTATTCTGAGCTGCCTCCGGATGTCGGAGCTCCAAAGGAAACTGATTTCAGCCATTTGCAAGTGACATCTATTTCTTTGCTCAGTACCCAAAGCTTGTAACCAGAGCTGAGCCCTGGTACTGAAGACAAAATGTTTGTGTACTTAATGTTATATACAATGTCCATAATAGTATTTATGTTTGACATAAATTAAGAAAAGAAATGAAAAGAAACTGATTCTATTATAAAAGAGGAGGACAAAGTGGCCTGTTTAGGAACAACTGTGTCCACTGCAGAGACCTAGTATGTTTCACGTCAGGATGATATTGCAGAGTATGAAGCCTTAATTTTATTATCGCACACCTTAGTTTTGTACGTGTCAAAGCTTTGCCAATTACAAATGCGAGAGAGAGAGAGAGAAAGAGAGTGTGTGAGTATGTATGTGTGTGTGTGTGTGTGTGTGTTAGTCCCTGTCCCTGTAACATAAATAGAAGCCCTCCAAGTTGTACTTCAGAGGAATGTGAACAGCACTGTGGTAAAGTACACATGAAGACAGTACACAATCCTCATTTGATAGGTTGACATTGAGCTTTTGAAACAGCGACACGGTTTCATTACATTACATTCACCCCAAGATCCATTTTTGAAATCAGTCCAAAAGTCCTTCAAGAGCTCGGAAAATTGCAAATTTGAACATTTATAACTCTATGACAACTGGAAACACTCAATCTGCTGAGGAGCAGGCCTGTGACAGTTATTACATAATCGCCTGATTGCAATTATTTGAGCTGACTGCAATCAATTTGTATAATAGGTAGAATCATTTCCATTCAGCTGGATGAAACTAAGAGAAATGTCATATTTCCATCACCATTTCCAAGTCGTTTTCCACTGTTTGAGTTTGACTGGCGCTCTTTTCAAGATGTCATCTCAACACACCCCCTTCTTCTGCTCTGGTTTAAAGGCAGATGAGTGAGGAGTTAGCACCAACATTGGGCAATGTCCACTTTGATAATGGCTCACTGTCATTTTTGTATACTTCAGTAATAGGCTTTGTACAATACATTTCTTATTTATGTCTGTACTGTGCAATTTTTGTTTATAAAGCCAAAAAGGTCAAACGGAAATTTTAACTTATTTATTTCAATGTTCAGTGTCAACAAATGTCTCTTCTTCTTCGTCACAAGGCGTGTTATCAAAACTATGATTAGGCTTATGCTAACAAAATTTAAAAAAAAACAACCCTCAACTTTAATCACAGTTGCTTGGGGGAGAAATAATCATCCACTGAAATGCCATGATCGTGACAGCCCTGCTGAGGAAGACAAAGGTGTGAGCAGCTACTAAAGGGAACTGGAGGCGGGAGAACCTTTTGTAACTGCCATTTATAAGCCCATTTTCTTTGTGTGCTTTACAACATCAAATTAACAGTGGCGCTTGTAAATGAAATTTCGACCTTGGTTAATTTGACCAAAAAAATAAATAAAAATTAAAAAAAATTGTAAGTTCAGTTCCCCACTCAAACCACATCACTTTGTTTTCATCCAGGGCTGCAGTGTGCTCATCACTCACATTTATGCCAGCCGTGGAGTCATCTCACTTATCTACACCAGAAACCAGTTTGTAGATCCATTTTACTCGTTTGCTAAAGTGCTAAAGTGCGACAGTACATCTAAGCTGTGGTTGATGTAGAATTATTTCAACACTTTTGAGATTAGTGTTAGACAAGGAACCAGAAGCAAGAGAGAGAGAGAGAGAGAGAGAGAGAAACTGTTAATTTTTTTTTTTTTTTATTGGAAACCGGAGTATCACCACTCAATAATCTGCTTCCCGCACAGTGTGTGCACCTACAGCCAGATTGGAAGTGTTTGTGTGGCCTTGAAAACACCCCCTCGTGCCCAGCACACAGATATTACCTTGGCATCCCAAAACTATTTTGCTCTTCCAGCCATTTAAATCTCACCCAAAACCACAACAAACATTCGGAGCACAGATGGGAGAGCCGGATCGATGGAGGGCTGGGGCGGGCGGCGGCAATGATATTGTAAACTTCAAATCAATAAAGCTCACACACATCTACACAAACGCAACGTCACAACTTGAGCTCAAGAAGCATTCAAAAATAAACCACTCAGAGCAGCATTCGTATTCAAATACCAGTCGTGTCTCTGAGGATATCTGCGAAGGCCAACAGGGTGCTGCATGGCTGACTGTGTAAAGAGGACAGAAAGGGCTTCTGTGAAGTGAATGAGGATTTCAAGGGTAAAAGGCAGAGCTATAAAAGTGGATGAGGACCTGAAAGTTGAATAGAAGTCCATTAAAAGTGGCAGGAAATGCTTCAGTGCCTTCAGCCTTCACAGACAGCGAGAGATCTATATGAAATACTGCCTCTTGGCTAAACACAGGCCGCCTCAGCTCTTTTCTCTCTGACTGTGCAAGAATGAGAAATGTAAGACCGGTGTGATGAGAACATCTGGTAACCATGGTTACAGCTGCCAAAGGCTCCGATTGGCTAAACATCTGTGCCACCTCTGCGGACCGGACGTCTCATTGTGAGGCCCCTAAAACTTTCAGCAATACCCAAAGGCCTGCCACCGAGGACAATAGACCGCAGGTTGTTGGCCCGTTCCATTTCCAATAAGACAGATTTTACTGCAAAGGTGACCGTCCTGCAACTACAAATCTGGCACTCTAAAGAGAGACAGACACACACACACACACACACACACACACACACACACACACACACACACAGTCAGACAAAAACAGACAGGGCTGGCTCATAAAGGGAAGGGAACTATTACGAAGGTGATTCACATTCAGGGAGTGAGCAGGCTCTTCAGTCTGCCTCTCCATTCGCAGTACACACATCTTAGAGCAAGATCTCCGTGTCCTTCCTGTGACAGCCAGGTCCATTAGAGCAGGTGAACACTCATATTAAACCCAAACAGTCTATTAGAATGAGACTGTCTGATTGATCCATAGCTTCCTGTGGCCTAACCTGGTAGTAAGAGTGCCCTGTCTGGGTCTATGACCTGGACACACACTCAATAATGGACTGATGTTTAGTTTATAGAAAGGAGGCTTGGCATCATTTAAAGAATTAGTGTTGCTAGAGCATGATTCATGTAACTGCTAAAGCAAGCAGGAATAGGAACTGCTTGTGTTACGGCCTGACAGATACAGGATATTTGCTAATGGTAGTGACATTGATATTTGGGAGTTTAATCTGGTCAATATATGTCAGCTGATATTATTATATTAACATACTTTTTTGATGAAAATCACTTAAATCCTGTTTTTAAAAGAGTTGTGATTAAGATATGTAATGACTAAGACATTTTCAATGCTTTGTTGCACCAGTAGTTTTTTGTACATTAGCTCACGGGTTTAGTAATTCATCAGACTCGGTACAGCTTTACATTGTGGAATTATTTATAGCTCCCTATTTGAAAGGCAGCAACTAATTGGTCAACTTCCTAGCTTTTACCAGAGATTTCAACTGCATCTCAAGGTCTTCATCAGTGGATGGTGTTTGGCATTTCTCTTTAAAGGCTGGCAGTGTTTTCATTAGAAAGCTTGCAGCCATTATTCATTCACTGTTTTTGTATTATTGACAGTAAAACACGGCTTAATTTCAATGGTGCAACACAACTACAGTTACTTTGACTGACTGACCAGCAACCAACTGTAATACAGGTAAGTTAAGCAACAGCTCAACAGACTATGGAGCAGCCTGGTTTGAGTCCAGCTGAGGATCTTTGTCATCTTCTGTGTCTGCCAGCTCTCCTATGTTCATATACCAGTCTACTGCTGCTCTATAGAATAAATGACCAACCTAGATAGCAACTGCTAGATAACTGCAAGAAACTTGCAGCCATTTGATACAGCAAATGAAAAGAGATCACAGGAGATGTAAAGTCGAAATGTGCAGAGGCACGGACGCTCACACATTTCCAGCGCAGCAGTAAATAACATTCAGACTTTCATCTGGCTGCCTTCTTCAATGTACATAAAACGCACTCTGCACAAACACACAAACAGCTGCCACAGTGTAAATGTGGCACCCATGAAATGTAAAGCCAACCGTTAAGCAGTAATTTCGTGGGTAATAATTAACGTGTATCTGAGTGCTGAGCAGCAGTATCACAAAGGCTTCGCCTCGTGCTGTGTGCACAAGAGTGTGCTGCTGCCAATATCCGTGCTTATATATGTCACAGATAGATAGACAGGCGCAGTTATTACCTCTGGCCTGGATGCTCCACACATCACATGCCTGTCTCACGGCGCAAAGGGGTGGCAATTAGAGTAACTCCAAGTAGCATAAATCAGCACGGGCCATAAACACTACAGTCAGGGTGCGAGAGTGACGGGAGTAAAAAATGAAGTGAGGAGGTGAGAGGAAGAGAGCAGAGGTGATAAAACCATTTTAGATGTGCACTCAGGTGAGAAAAATGAGCAGAATGAGAGGAAAAATGAAGAGAGAGAGAGTGAGAGAGAGCGAAACAGAAAGAATGAAAATCACTTCCAGTTCTGATGTGCTTCCAAATTTCTTGGGAGGTGTGGGACTGATTACAAAACCCCCCCACACACACAAACACACCGGTTGTGCTTACCAATACTTGCAGGCTTAATTTATATGCTTTTCTCATATGGCTGCTTTGCACAAAATAATGACTGGAGCGGGAGGGCTTTCATTCAACAGTCAACAGAAGCATGACTGACCACAAATAACACTGGAGGACAACAATAGAGATTATTGGATGAGTCGCTCTTTTTCTAAAATAAAAGACAGATGTTTTCAGCAAAGCAACAGTTCAGCAATGATTAAGGGTTCGTGTGCTATAATATGGCGCCGCCATAAGGAGGTGGTACTTTTGTGTTGTGATCGCAACACCGACAGTGTTTTGGATACCGTCTCATCCTCCCTCCTTTGGCGAGTCTATTATTATCAACAGCTAGCAACAACCACACATAATCCCACGCCTTTAATACTGCTGCAAGAAAACAAACAGCGAAGCTGAATAAGTATCATACATTCTTCTTACATTACCGAGCAACAAAGACTTCCCACGAGTCTCTTCCTCCAAGTCTTTTTAGGAAACTCCACTCTCATCATATTGGCTGAAGAGAGGAAGGAGGTTGCAGGAGGGCGCTGCAGAAATAAATGGAGCAATGTCGCCAAGTTACAGGGTCAACATTTCCACTGCACAGACAAATCTGTCTTTAGGGAGGCACAATGCCTCATTGATTGTTTAGTGCAAGCTGTGGCATCACATTACCAAGAATGATTGTCCAATCTGCCCTGACTGCATAAGGACATAGTTCTGATTATCTAAATTTATTGATCACTGCAGAGCTGAAATGATTAGTAATTTTTTTTTTTACACACCTTACACAGCTATTCTCCATCACACCAAGAGTGGAAAATTACGAATGTTGCTTTGTATACTTGGTATCTGGTGATCAATGAGCTATATGACTGATCAATGGAAAGTATAAAAGGAAAGCTGGAAACGACCTCAAACAACACACTGATGAAGGCAGGATGATCTAAATGAGGAGAAAACAAATCATTTGAAATCAAATCGTGAAGTCATTGAAGCATTTTCAAGGAAAACTTTCAAATAAGGAATTTCTACTTTTACTTCTTTTAAATCAAGATACATAAATAATTAGGACTTCCATCCTGAGATTACCACAGCAGATACATTTTTACAAAACTCTTAGTGTTGGAAAAAGAAACAGTCAAATAATCAATACTTGGTTATCAGAAATGTAATTACCAAACATAAAGGAAAAAAGGTCAATTCTGATTTGTTTGCTTTTCTTCTGGTAGCACATAACAAATATCATGATGACGTCAACTTGATATTTTTCACATTTTAGCTGGTATATCAGTAATAATGATCAGTTAATTGAGAAAATAATCTCCAGACTAACTAATGAAGAAAATACATCTCTGCTGGTTCCATATGAGCCACTCAAATATTTGAGTTAGTATTTTATGCCTTTCTCAATACTGAGGTTGACTGTTGTTGGGACAAAACTAGTAATTTAAAGACAAATACTTCATCAAAAGACAGCAGGTTAATCTGTAATGAAATAATTGAGTTGTAAGATAATGATAACATTTTGAACAAAACTACAATTGTGAAATCAGTATGGACTCATATTGATATAAATTTTAACGTAGACAGTAAACTCAATTCTTAGAGCATCAAACTGTGCAAAAAAAACCAAAAGAGTTTAGTTTAGTGCTTATCATGCAGAATTATGACAGGAAGCAGACTAAATTATTGCACATTTGCAGTTTCTCTTAAATGAACAGATGTAAGGCTAGAACGATGAGTGGATCTGTTCAGGACCCAGAGGGTTTGGCTAAGCACTTCTCAGATATCCATCAGCTCACAGATGTCCTTGTGCTGAGGACAAAGCCAGCACCATTACAAGTTTGTGAAATACATTTGTATACAATAAAAAGCCTCTTGCAGAATACTCAAGGCTGCATGAAGAGAAGAGAAGAGAAGAGAAGAGAAGAGAAGAGAAGAGAAGAGAAGAGAAGAGAAGAGAAGAGAAGAGAAGAGAAGAAGAGAAGAGAAGAGAAGAGAAACTAATCAGATTTAGTATCTCCATAGGCTTGTCCTTTGACATCTATTACAATTGCATTTGTCCTTCAGACCCCAACACCTACCTCCGGTCTATTTATAATCGGCACTGTGTGTGGAGTAAACTGCTGACATTTGTCTCCATTTTCCCTTTAGCTTTGAGGGAAACTGCAGTTTATTTATATTTCACTAATCAGCAGCAATGTTCGTTGCATGCAGACTTAAAAATCCGACTTCTTCTTTTTCCAGTTGTCTCTCAGTTGCCGTTATTGACTTTATTCCATCTTATTTTGTTTTGCTCTTTGTAGTGTTTACAGACAGTCATTAGGTTGAAAATGCATTTGCAGAGACCCTGTAAAACAGCAAAAGTAATATTGGGCTCAAGCTAAATCACAATGCAACCACTGGAATCAGATTTAAAGGATTTAGGTTTATATTTTTCATCATAATACAATACTGGAAAAATCCCTTTCTAAGACAATTGAAATGAAAGTACTGAAGGACAAAATGTACAGTCTTCGTTGTGTGCAAAAACACACATTTCAGCTGATGTTAATATGACAGATCAGTAGTCTGAATACTAAAATAAGTAGGTATAGCCCCAAGTTACAGCCTTTAGATCCATATGTTATGGTGTTTGACTGTTTTCCCACTGAACTGCAGTGGGATTTGGTGAAACACTGAAACTTTTGAAGTAACTTTGTAGACTTTTTTGTTGTTGTTCCCCATCTCCCATTGGATTTGCGCTAAGTAGGTTTGTTTTTACACCTTGCATTAACAGGACTGACAATTAACAGTGAACAATAATTATTTCAGTACACATAGGGGTATGTCAGTGTTATGTTAAGATATATTTGAAAAATGTATACTTTAAATCACATGATTTTTTTTTTTTTTTATGATATTGAAATAATGTGATAAATATCCAGTCTAATGATGTCTAGTCATCTGACTGAACAGCTGCTAGATATATACAGTATGTACCACCACTTCTGGTTGCTTGTGTAGATTCAGACAACAGTGGTGTTTCTCATCTCGTTATTTTAGCCATGTTTTGGAACAAACAGCACAATGTAAAATATTGAAGGAGGCTGAGATGTAAAGACGGCATGCAAAAGTTTCAAAAAACAAGTGAGTGTTACTCCCTCTCTTTTGAATGTGGGGCACAAAAAGCCTAGAGGAGATGAGCTAAGTAAATGTCAGCTACGCCTTTCTTTCTTTCTGTCTCCGACACACACACACACACACACACACACACACACACACACACACACACACACACGCACACAGACACACACTTGGCAAGTGTTCTTATTTGTATTCCTGCTATCTGGAGCCTGCGTTCACTGGCAGACACTGATATATCAATTGCATAAATATTCATATATTAGTCAGGGTGGCGAGCTTCATCAGCCCCCTCTCTTCTTGCAAGTGTGATTGCACACAAACACACACCTCTCTCACACTATGGTGATGCATTCCTAAACAATGCTAACCTCCCACAACTGCAAACCGTGTGTGAAGGCAGAAGTGTTAAGCTGCCACAGCAGGGTCTTTCATCACAGGCTAATGAACCACGCCAGAGTCTGCTGTCACCTACACGCGCATAAAAAGGAAGAAGAAGCGTGCTTGTTTCCTCCTCTGATTGAAGGCACTTATCAATCATTTCCTGGTTGATTAATAATCAGTCACATCTGTGTGAGAGACTTTCAGGATCACTGAAGAGCCTGAAAAGCATCACTCAGTCCTTAGCCGCCGTTCTTCAGCCACATGAGCTGAAATCCAGACTGATTTAAATCAAAAAGGCATCAAGAAATCAGTAAATAATTAACAAGATCACTGCTGAAGTTACATTTATTCACAAAGACTCACCGTTATTGGACTTTTAGTTCATTAGAATGGGAACACAAATCCCTGTCAACGCTATTTGGTGGGTAGGAAGCTATTAAGGTGCCGGAGATAGAATTCAAGACCTTTGTCATTGTGCATTTGTCAGCTCCACTCACCAACTTTCTCTCCTACATCTTCACGGCTCATTGCTCCCATGCTTCATCTCTTTCTCTCCCACATACACACTTATGTTGCAGCCATTCAGCTCCTCCGATCTGAAATTTCAATTTGCATATCTATCAAATTCACTGCAAGCACAATGCACATAAATGCAGTAATACGGCATCACTCACTGTCAGTGAAGACTTATTCTTTTCATTCTCACTTTCTTCAGGTTTGGCTGATTATGTATTAAAGCATAATCCTGAATTTAAAACTCTACATTTCTCTCACTACTTGCCACCTACTCCTTTCTTCCAGTCGGTACATCCTCTGCTCTTATCAAAGCAAAAAGGCAATATAAGCTTGGCAAAGAAATGAAAGTGAAATAAATAGAGAAGGAGTACAAAGCCTGAGCTCCCAGTTAGATCTACAGAGGAGGAAACAAAGATTTAGAGATGGAAAAAAAGCAAACGTGAGATGAGAGAATGTCCTGCGTTAATACCAAAGCTGCAGTTGAGAGGAAAGCAAACCAAGTTGCCCGTTTACAGATTACCACCTCTTCTGTTTGAGTGTTTTATCAATGACAATGCCTTCACTGTGGGCCAGAGGGAAACAGCGAGATAGGAAGGAAGGAAGGAAGGAAGGAGCTGTTTACATACTGAAGTGAAAACACACGGGCCTACTGTTCCTCCAGCTCCTCCTATATCCTCTACTGCTTCTTCTGAGCAAAAAAAAAAAAAAATCCAAAGAGGCATCTAACATTGAGCTGTGCTAGAACATATGTCAGGATACGAGTTCTCACACTAGACATAAACACTGAATCCCAGACGTCTATAAAACGTTTGAAGATGCCCACATCTTAAAGTGCTGAAATAAAAGAGAGTCTTAATAACTGTGTAATTCTCCTGTAAAGAGAATGCAAGGAAAAAAAGTAATACTGACCTGCAGATATTTGAAAAGATTATGTCTGATATGTAGATTTGAAAATCTGTTTTATTTCTATACGAGCACAGTCTCAGTCAAGACTACCATGTAATATTAATGCTAACAGATCTTTTTATCGCATCCCTTTGGGAAATTGGATCATGAAACTGCAACTAACTGCAAGACAGACAGCCAAACTTCATTTGGTTGTTACAGTATCGATTGCTACGGCAATAAATCAGGTACCAAAACCCTGTCAAAACTAAAAGGTCAAACTGATCTTACAGAAATTCTGTTCGATTCTAAAATTAGTGAAGCAAGACCAATTAAAGTGAAGCTCAATCTGTACAGTCGACCCGGATGAAGGAGTTGTTAACATGAAATAAGGAGTTTACAAAATGTACATGTTTTCAAATTAAATCAAAACACATTTAAAAAAGACAACTTGTATTCTTAAATTGTGCTGCACTACTGTAGTATGCATTCATATCAATTTCCATATAGTTTAGTCAATAAATTAAAGTGAACAAATGCCCAAAAGAATTTCTCGAAGTGCACAATTTATCTGTATTGCGGTTTATCTGAACAACATTTATTAGAATTTCAAATATGACAAAGTAAATATGACATTTTAGTAACCTTTATTGCTGATCAAAATGTTTTTGGTACATTAATCAGCTATAAATACAACATCTCTGACACCTGATGATCATCGAGATGCAGATGGAGTCGTTTTCACTCTGAAAGACACTTGCCACCATGAGGCACACTGCAGCACACTGCAGCACGCTCCAAGCGCCAAGTGCTGCTTCCGCTATCCTGATACAACAGCTTCCTGGACTCCATTCATCCCTTCCTGTGTCCACCCATTCATGATTGCTCTCATCTCCATACAGCTGGCTTCCTTGGCAAAACAACTCTTTCAATTAAACAACATCGCAGTCATGAAAAACAACCCAACAGTGGGCATATGCCGCAAAGTAACGGTTCCATATTTCACATGCACCTAATTTCCATACACATACAGCGCCTTGAGAAGCAGCAGGCAGTAGGCCTATAATTGGGGCACCCATAAATAAGGAACAAAGCGACGCCTGGATTTCTGCTGATCTGTTTTGTAGGAGACGCATGTGTGAATAAGCTGATGGTTTTTCATTTTAATAGCACTGCAGGCTGCTGGTGTCATCCCTCCCTCTCTCACCTTTAGTTACTCCAGCACCAGCTCACAGCTATAACTTGTTTCCCTTATCATCATCATCATCATCATCATCATCTCCCTCGCATCCTTATTCCGGTGCTTCAATCTACATCCTCCTCCTCCTCCTCCTTAACCTCACCCACTTTCTCTAGCTGTCACTCTGGAGACAGATGTTGCATTTATCTCGTTAATTACAAACCGCATGCCTCTTCTATCTCAGTCTGATTAGTGACATAGAAAAACAAATGCATCACTGAAGACAGCCTTAAATACAAGTGCTACACCAAAGTCTTTAAGAATGTGTGCAGGTATATAATACACAGTTTATTACCAGGTTATCCAACAACACCATTCCTAACCTCGGTGTAATTCAGTGATATGCACGGCTGCAAATTTGACTTTCCGTTTGTAGTCCAAACAATGGCTTCCTGCCATCTCCCCAAATCTGTGTTCCCATTCATCAGAGAGGAAAAAAAACAACCACAACAATCAATGCGATGCCTGTTTGTGTGTGTGCGCGCAAAACAAAACTGCACTTGCTGATAAACATACAGACATTCATAAAAATCAATCCTCATCTACTCCATCTGCTGCCGCTGCTCTCGTAACGCTTGCAGACAGGAATAAAGGCTTTTGTGTGCATGCCTGTGAGCATCACACTGCGAGGATTATATGGACCTCTATGAAGCAGACTTGGTTCAAGTGACTCTGGGTATGAGGATTGTCAGGTGTATACTGGGACGGGACTTTGCGTGGTGAAGCTATGAATACAGGAACAGTACAGAAGAATTGGACCAAGGAGAAGTAGCTACTGTCAGTATGCGAGTCCTGCCAGACACATGGACAGAGACAGAGGTAGATCCAGCACCATGTCAGTCTGTGTGACAGGCTTGCAGGAGACCAAGCCATCCCACACATTGGCAGAGGAGATACTGGCCAAGAGCAACGGATGTCTGTGAGAAATAAAAATCTGATCCACCATCACTGTGCGCTAGTCTTCTTCAATCTGCGAAAGAAAACAAGCTAGTGATTGAATCAGTTACAGTCTGGAAGCAACACAGCAAAATTCCTATTGACCCCACTGATGTTTATTTTCCTTTATTTATATCTGTAATAGAATTAGTTATTCCCTCAGGTCAAACTGATTTAAGTGGGAAAGAGTAGAATGACAGATGATGACGTTGTGACGATGACACATGCTGCAAAACTTTAACACAGCCAAGTTCCCGTTCAACGTAATGAGGACAGGATGTGTAGCCAAACACCAAACCCGCTGCCCACTTTCCAAAACAATCCTAAACGTTGTCCATTACCGCTCCAACCTATACTGTGGGCCGCTGGAGACATTCAAGAAGCTTCACATGGAAAGCATCCAACGACTCTGCTTTCAGTGCGGTCCAGCTAAATCGATGCTTATGCCGAATAAGGTTGCCTATGTAGGGAATCATTTTGAATTTAAAATGCTTCTAATCATTTTTGTTCACTTTTGGTTTGCTAGCTCTTGACAGATTGTACGTTTGTTGTCAGGCCTGGTGAGGGAGGGCAGTGGGCGTTACAGTGACAGAGCCAGCAGGCGGCAGGCCACGGGTCTTCAAGGCAGCCCAGTTTCCACAGCAGGTGCAGCACCGTCATGGAGCGGACGCACTCCACTCAGGTCTGCTCACCATTTCCAACCATAGACACCACTGCCCCCCATAGGACTGTCTGCTAAAAATAAAGACCAGCATGAGCCCCTGTCCTTCCCTGTGTATATGTTTGTGTGTGTGTGTGTGTGTGTGTGTGTGTGTGTGTGTGTGTGTGTGTGTGTGTGTGTGTGTGTGTGTGTGTGTGTGTGGAAACATACCTGTAGAGACTACGACACTAACATCCCCCATCACCATCAAATGTCAACCAATATGAGCATCTCATCTGTAAAATCAGGCATACGCACTTTAAAAACAAGGAGACTACCCAGGTGTGCTGAGAGGTGTTTCACCTATGGGCTATCCATAAAGCACTTCAGCCGGATCGTAAGTCCTCAAGACTTCTTGAGGAATAAGGCACTGACAGAGATGTTGGGGCTTTTTCGGGTCCATTTGAGTCTTTAGTTTCCAAGGAGCCGCCAACAGCAGTGGTTCCACTTGTCCATATGAGTCAGGACTAATGTTCATAGGTGTCCTGGAACTGGCATGTGTACTGCTGACTGGCAATCACTCAAGCACACATGCCACAAGTCTTCCTGACAGTATGTATCCATCTACAAGGTCCCACAGGAGCAGAATTTGTTCAGGCTCTGTGTGCACTGTCAGTCCATATGAGGAGACTCTAAAACAACATGTCACTTAGTTTGTACACAGTACAGTGAGAGTGTGTACCATGCTCAGGAGATGCTATGATTTACATTGTGTGTGTGTGTGTGTGTGTGTGTGTGTGTGTGTGTGTGTGTGTGTGTGTGTGTGTGTGTGTGTGTGTGTGTGTGTGTGTGTGTGTGTGTGTGTGTGTGTGCACATGCATATGTTGTAAGTAAAAGTCGTGAACTGCCTTCAGGATTAGAGGCAGCAGACTCTTTAATATTTCAGAGCAGTGATAAATAAGTCAGACAGACTGCAGAGAGATAAGGTGACTCTGCGGGTGGGGGTGTGTGGGGAGGACGAGGAGGAGGGAGACAGAGGTGAAAAAAAAAAAGAGAAGGGGGGAATAGATATAGCAAGGTGGAGCAAAATACAGAAGGTATAGAGCAAAAGGTCAGAGAAGACATGAAAAAGAAGGAATGAGACAACACTGACAAATCCAGACACCTCTGGCAAAGAGGGAAATATCTGCTTTAGTTTAGACTGTATGTGCATCAGATGTTTGATCTGTAGAGGAAGAACCTCTGTCCTTCACTGTTCCCGCTTCCTCGCGCGCGCGCGCACACACACACACACACACACACACACACACACACACACACACACACACACACACACACACACACACACACACACACACACACACACACACACACACACACACACACACATCTCCAGTTTCACTCCCTTGACAGAAGTGTAACCTGTAGGGGGTGAATGACAGACTTTGATTTCTGAGGACAAAGGAGATCATGAAGGGATCAGAGAGAGAATAGATGAGTAGGTAAGGCGGAAGGAAAGGGAGTGGATGAAGCGATAGGAGGAGGAGAAGAGAGGGAGAGAAAACAGAGACAGTTACTGTAGGGAAAGGTCAGCAGAGACAGAGCAAGTGTGAGAGAGAAGATGAACAAAAGACGAAAGAGGTGGAAAAGTATGTCATGCTTTCTGGGAGGAGGAGCTTCCCCTTTGTGCCGTGGCCCTCAATCTGGCAGATTTACGATCAAAAGATGATAAAGCTCCACTGGCACTTCATACACAATCCAACTTGCCGCTTGTTGTACCGTTACACTATGTTTTGCCTTTATCTGTCAGCTCTTTGCGTCACATGGATTTTTTAAAGTCTGTGAATCTACACAAACTCGATGCTCCCTGACTAACAGGAGTTGTACCGCAGACAGCAGACCTGGAAAATCTTTAGGCTGTGAGTGAGGCTATGCTGCTCAGCATCCATCCGTTTTATCCTCATCTCCTCTGAAAGAAATAACTTCTTCCCCGCCTTTTCTCCACCTCCAAACAGCAGCTTTAAGCTCTCTCCTTCACCATCTTCACTTACACTTATGTAAGCCAGTAGCATTTTTATTTCTCAGCCGCTTTCTCAGTCCCTCTCATTTAGCATCCCCCCCAACCCCCGTCCTCCTCTCTCCCTCTCAGTCATGTCATCATTCTCCTCTCACCCTCAATAAAGCATCTCTTCCTCCTCTGAGCAGCATTAGTATAGCTGCCAGCTCTGCGACTGGATAAGCTCATTAAATAAAGTCAGGAAGAGGGCAACATACAGATTTTCTTGGTTAACAAACACATGCAGGTACTGGATATGTAAACACACACTACAGAGGGAGGGAAATCTAGAAATATCTAAAAAGGTCAAACAGAACGGGAAAGAAGAATTAATTAAATAATTTAAGACATCCAGATGGTGGGGGGGCAAGACATTGAATCCATGGAGAAAATTTAGTCCAAATCTGCCCAGTGGGATTAGTGTAAATCTAACCTGCCCTGCCGTCTCTTGCACTCCTTATATCATCAGCTTAGAGATGTTCTCGGAAAGAAAGCGGAGATCCTGTGAGCATTGGGCTGTTAGCATGATCACCACAAGTCTCCTCTGCACCACATTAGTCAATTATCAACCGTGTTTATCTGCTTCTAAACTTCCCATCCATCCAAAGCCTGTGACCCTCTGCAGAGACATGCTGCAAAAGCTCCTTTAACCAAGACCCATTTACCAATATGCTCGATTTTATAGAGCGCAGTGCCAAGGTTTTAGGCACTGAAAAGTAAAATGAGGATGCTTTCAATATCCTTTAAATACCCAAAGTGCATTTGACAGAAAAACTTTGAATCAGATGAATATTGGTGCGAAAATGTTTTTCTCCTCAGTAGACTTGTACACAGTTTTTAAGTACTTGGCAGGTCGCGTGTTCCAAGCATGTTAGGGAAGTTTGAGTTGTGTGAGGGCAATGACATCCGATACAGGACTCTGTCATTGATAGTTTTTTTTTTAGTTTTTTTTTAACTCTGACTATAAATTTTGGAGCTGTGGTCCGGCTGCAGAATGAATGTGGGACTGATCAAATGGCTTCCTGATGGTATGACGTTACAAATCACAATCCAAACATCTAAAGTGCCTAAAACTTTGCAAATTGTTTTCTGTTGTCTGTTGTCATACCACTGCCTCTGCAGTTTGAAGTCATCAAAAGTTCAGTTTATAGTATTCCATTAACCATCTTTAATGCCTGACAAGTCCATGTTAGATAAATATAGACGGAGGTCAAAACTAAGATTGCACCAAGTGTTTCTTCAGTAAAGGAAGGAGCTAAAATTCTTGGTTGAATAAGTACTCTAGGTGATTCATTTGTTGCCTGAGCAACATTCTTTGGTTCAGGCCTCTCTAATGTGAGGATTTGCTGCTTTTCTCGAAATGATTGTTTTTGGACTTTGGACAGTTGGTCAAAAAACAAAAGCAATTTAAAGACGGTGACGGATATTGACATTTTTCACCGTTTGACTCACATTTTGACTGATGAATCAGTCATGAAAATGATACACTGATGCTAGATTTACTCAAACTACACATATGTATAAATGCTCTAAACTATCATGAAAATCTGAGGTTATATTATTCAAATGTGTAGCTTTTTAAATAAAACAAAAAAACATGCATCTTCATTCATCTTGTAAGCCATTTAAAGTCCAGTACGTATTCATTTCACCATTAGCATTGAACACTGTTGCATATTGAGATACAATACAGTGACCATTTCAAAGCACATAACTAGCCAGCTTAATGTGCATTGCCACTGTAAAAATAACAACAGGTTTATTTAGGTCACTTCAGGTCAGAGTATTAGAATAATCCAGTTCTAAATTAGTCCAACAATACTTCTGAGCGCCTCAAACAGAAAGCTCTGCCAGCAAGTAGAGAACCACATCCTGAGAGGGTGTAAGTGCAGGGTTTACAACCAGCCTGCTATGTGAGACCTTTAAGCCTCTGTTGAAATGCTTCAGGATTACAAACAAAAAGGTTGGACAGATCCGGATTGAAATCACCTTGAAGATTAACTTTATTTATTGCAGTTACTCTGATGAAAATGTGGACTTTGTCTTCAAACAACTTTCAATCTGCTTCTTTGGCCCTCCACGCTCTCCCTGTTTTTTTTCCTTCTCATTTATTTTTCATCCTCATCAATTTTCTCCTAAGGACCAATAACGCCATCTAAACCTTACACAGCAGATGGTTCACCGGAAAGCCTTGTCAGTGTTTAAGATTGCCCCTGCACCACCCTTCTCAATAGGTGCCCTGAAAAAGATGAGGGAACCACAGAAAAAAAAAAAAAACCTCAAGCATCATAAATCTTAAGGGGCATAGTCAACAGTACACAGCAGAGATCCAGCAAGATCCTGAAATACAAACAATCACACACACCCTCCCTGAGAATGCATGCAGAACACACACGTGTGCACAAGATCCCTCTGCCTCCCAGTTTTAATCACAAGCACCAATTAATGACATTCTGTGAAGTGCGAGCCTTTCTCTTATCCCATGAGCCTTTGTTACAGAGTAAATTAAAGACAACCTGGCGGCAGATTGGTTCGCCGCAGAGTTTATTTGAAAGTTTGTAACTCGCAGTTCTCCCCCGTGAATAGAAACCATGTGCAAATATCAAACATTCATATCAGCTGCATTCCTTCTGTCTGGATGGATCCATGTCTGGAAGGCTGTGCAGCACATCTGTGCGGCAGAGTGGCTTCAGCACACACCAGCATGTGGGCAGAAATATTCATTCAAACTAAGTTAGAACAGACATCCCAAATTGAAAAAGAAGCCATGAAGTCTTTTATAATGAGAGGTCTTCGAAGTTTAAAAATGATCTCGGTTGGCTCATACAGCTTCTGGGTATTTATACTGATAAGAGACGTGGCAGACAAACATACGTAGGAGGCCTGTTTCCATTTACCAGGATGCACCTGTCCTACCCACAGGGCCATCTGGCCAGTGCAAAGGGAGGAAGGGCCACAACGGTGGGCATTACAAATATCATGGTTCAGTCTCCTTGTGTACACAATCACACCAATGTCGCTAACTCTGAACAGCTGCGACTTGCTACCTTCCCTCCGCCAACAGTCTCCTCCTGCCATCCTTCACTGCCAAGACAGCGAAAAGGCAAACTCCAACTGACTCATCTATTTTCTCAATCACGCACAGACAAACAAACAATTGTGGCGCTGGCAGACAGACTTCAGCGCCTGGAATTGGATTCAAATGGTAGATGATACCGCACAAACATTCTTTCGTTTCAGCATTTTACATAACTGCCATCTACGTGAAGAATGTCCCACTTTCAAAACAAAGTGTAGATTAGACCGAGCAGCCGAGTCAATTCCAGGCATGCGATTCGATTTAGAGACTGTTAATCAGCTGCAGAGCGAAAACACACAAAAGACTGTGCAGCCTAATAGCATTGCTTTGAATGGACAAATATAGTACAGCCGTAGGCGAGCATTATGCATTCAGAGCCAGGCTTGTAGCTTTGCAACGTCTCAAACCAGATTTTCAACCTACACTTCCAACACAATCAGCATGCTTGGTATTTAAAACAGGGAGTGTTAGTGTTAGCGCACCACGTTGAGCAACTGAGCATGGAAAGCAGCCGAGGCAATGCGCACACGGTCGGGTCGGTGAAGAAGCTAAGAATGGGGTGACAGCAGGTTGACATTGAGGATGGAGGCTGTGTGTCCCGTTCATTCACTGCCAACCCCACAGGGAGGGAGGGAGGGAGAGAGAGAGATGGTGGGAGGGAAAGTATAGGTGAAAAGAGAAAACAGGGTGATGGGGTGACGGAGGGGGACTGGCAACCAAACACAACAGCTCCATTACCAAACCCACCCTTCAGCAACATGTCAGCTCAGACTATTCCCACTGGGAGAAGAGTGGGTGAAGTGGAGGAGGACAAAGAGGAGCTAAACGCCACAAAGCTCAAACTTCACAAACAGCTTTCCAGACAAGACCTCCTCCCACAAAACTCCACACGTGTGTGTGTGTGTGTGTGTGTGTGTGTGTGTGTGTGTGTGTGTGTGTGTGTGTGTGTGTGTGTGTGTGTGTGTGTGTGTGTGTGTGTGTGTGTGTGTGTGTGTGTGTGTGTGAATCATGACCTTGTGGCTTGCTTCTGCTTGAAAGAGGGTGTATATTTAGTCAGGGGGCTTTAGCAGAAGTGTTTGAAAAGAGAGGGTGTTAAATTATTGAGCAGTCAGTGCCAGCAGGGAAGGACAGCACACTGAGGCTGAAGGAGGCACTCTTATCTGACGCTACATGCTGTTGGCAAACACACACACTCACAATTCTGTCATGTCATATACACATACCTGAGATGTGCATGTTCTTATTAACTCATTAGATGCTCTAATCTTTCAAAGAGAGGAGGTGGTTTTCCCATAGAAACACACACAGAAGCATTAAGTGTTATTACAGTCAGAGGATCTCTGAACAAGCCTCACATTTATTTTAGGGAAGAGATTAGAGCTGTTTACTCCCGGGATAAACATTTAGGTTGCTTGACAGGCAGAATCCCCATTCATGATCCATTTATTTCCTGTGTTTCACTCCTTGAATCCACTCCTCTGTCGCTCTCTGACAGTCTTCTCACGACAAAAAAAAAAAAAAGCAAAAAAAAGCAAACCTCACCACCTGGGACAAATTACCAAAAGGTCAGAAGAATTTTCGCCGGAGCTCTCCAGCTCTTTGGTCTCTTCTCTGCTGCACAAGTATTTTCCAGCAGAACATGACCTCCCATGTGCTCTGCACTTTCTGCTTCGCTTGACTTCGAGGAAGGACTGAAATGTTGAGCGTCAGCTTTTACCACAAAGGACAGCAATAGGTACAGGAGGATAACGGCAATAATGAGCAATATTGCGGATCCTCATTTGATGGTTTCCTCTTTTTTCTTTTGCCCTGTAGTGAAAGTGCTGAGTAAACTGCTGGAGCTGCAGGGAATTCAGTTTTACTCAAGGACACCTCACTGTGTGTGACTGAACCTGCTGTTGATGCGTGAGCCGGAGTCAGGTGGTGAACGGAGTCTCTCTGATCAGTGTAGCAGCTCAGATCAAATTTGCTAGACATAGTAGACTTGTAAATGGAGGCAAATGGAAGTGAATGAGCTGGCTGGTGAAACCATGTCTACAGCGTAACAGATGAGATCAACTTTTATTTCTTGTCCTTAAACCCACACTAACCGATTTAATGCCCAATTTGGCAATATATTTAAAGTCCAAGTTCATTATTTACTCTCCTTTTAAATTGGTTTTGGTCCTGAAGGGAATAGCTGTCTCTGTAGCTGCTAAATTCTATACCAGCTATTTGTTAAGAGTGTTGTTCTGCAGTTGGTGCTAGTTAGCCAGTGGACAGTTAAGATACTTCTTTGCTGATGAGAGCAGAGTAAGGTAACCACAACGGTAAAGTTAGGGGCCAGAAAACCCAAACAATGAACCAAAAGATGCTACAGTACAATAGCTCCATAGAGCAGAGGTGAACAGCAGAGTCGGGGGATAGTTTGTGATCCAATGTCAAAATATCTGCTGTACAATATTTACAATTTTCCATCTTAAATGTATTTAATTGATGTCATCTTTTTAAAGAGGAGTGCCTATTAAGACTATTTTTTTCAAACAGGCTGAGGGCACTGATAGTGTGAAGCAGGTGTGTGTTCCTGATGGGTCTTTGACATTTCAGTCTCAAACTGAAGTCATCTCTCCCTGGGAGTGAAACACCGGTCTGCCCCTCTCATCTCCAACTGAACCGTCACCGTCCATGAAGGGAGAAAACATCTTCTTCTGCATGCTTGCAAAACTCACACATAAATATTCATACACTCAGGCACACGTTGGTGTCCTTGGTCTTCTGCCTCTATCACCCGTTGTTTGCGCTCGCTCTCTCTAATCCTGTAATGCAAACGCTGAAATTAGTCACATGCTGGGTCTTTCTTTCATCTCTCCAGTGAGAGTGAGCTCAGGAGGAATCCAAACTGCTTGGTATTTAAACTACATAACCCACCCTCTGATTCTGAAGTAAAATGAAAATGTCCACATAAACCCATTAAAATACCTGAAACAACAGCAACTGAGTACGTGTCCTTGATTTTGAAAAGAAGGTGAATTATGCTGCATGATCACTGTCAAAAGTCCTCTCTACTCTTTAATTCAAGACATGAATAATGAAGTTAAAAATGAAAGGGCCATCTAACCTGACTATAAAGCAAATGAACTAAAGAGGGACGAGCTAAAAATGGTCATTGTCCCTGTGGTTTTAACATTATTGGTCCCTCTTTGCTCTGAGCCATCCCGTCGCCTCTTCCATGGTTAGAAATCCATCTCAGCCCACTCACAAACAGCACTGATTGAAACTGCATGAAAGAGTGAGCCCTGTTAGGACAAGAAATCAACAGTAGAAAAGCTCAAATTATGGCCAAAAAACACACCGAGAAGCAGCTCCTCAGGTAAGTTAAACAGGTTTATAGTGAGCATCTTCAACAGTTAAGGTAATTTTCCAGTGGCTGAAGCCACAGCCTGACAGTGAGACCAGGAGGAGGACTACAGCTGACTCTCTGTACATCCCCAGTAATGAACAAATGGCTCATGGTGCCATTAAATGGATGGCGAGCCCAGGGTTATCACTTCAATGCAAGTTATCTGCATGTGTCAGCTAAAAATCAATCTCCATTTAGCAGAAAAATCCCCTCACCGAGCCAACATCTAATATGACTGAGTCTGCCGATGGATATGCCCAAATTGAACACTGATTTTAAACACTTTCAAAATTGAATCTGCATTGTTGTGTGAGAGCGGGTGTGTGGTGCAAAGAGATATTGAAAGAAAAAAGGAGATTTCCAGATTTTAATCAAGCCCTGGCTGATTTATCTGCTGGTACAATGATTGGTTCCGGTGAGAAGGGAGAACAGTGACAAAGTCAAATTTAATGAAGGATTCGGATCTCTTGCTTAACTTTCTTGCCTTCTTCTATCACCTCTGACCACGCTGCAAATGCAGATTAAGCTAAGATAACCGTCTCCTCGCTCCAGCTCCTCAAATAATGCAGAAATGAGAATGATATTGATCTTCTCATCTATTTCCTGGCAAGAAAGCAAATAAGTGTATTTCCCCACATTTTTTTACATCATCTAAAATTGCCCCCACCCTGAAGTCTATCATTAAATACACATTAAGTGTGTTTTGATATAACCCGTAGTGCAAAATATCCATGTCGTCATCAGTGTGTTGCCTCTCAGTATTAAATGATACAGTGATTAAATCACAACATAGTGTGATTCCTGTCGTTTTTGTAGTTTTCAAAAGCTCCATTTACTGTCTGTGCCCTTTTACAGCACCTGCTACTTGCATTTGCAATAAAGCACACTTCACATACTGTTTACACCATGCAAACCTGCAATATCACATATTTTTTTATACCCATTCTTTATCATAAAACTGTAGTGAAATACCACCTGCCTTTTGTGTTGGCTGTAATTTCCCACTTTGTAACGTGACTTATTTTTTGCCTTGCTTTTTTACTGTTATGCACCACAACACCAAGTGGAATTCCTTATATGTGAAAATTTTACTTGCCAATAAAACGGAGTTGGATTCTAGATGATGGAACTAAATGTAAGATAACAAATTATTTTTCAAATTACAAAGAGGAAACGATGACGCCATGTCACCTTGGGCTTATGAACATTGCAGCATTTAGTCATCATTTTCTGAAATTACTTGATTAACCAATAAAATAATCAGCAGGTTCATCAATAAAAAAATGTTGCAAGCCTAATTGCAATCAGATCCATGACGTCTTCCTTTGATGTGATGTGTTTTTTAACAACACTGCTCTAATTCTTTGATGCACCCATCCTCCCTCCCCCCCCCCCATTGAAAAGATATTTTACATTTCTCTCCATTACAACATCTGCAAGCAGTATCCGAGCCCTGTTGATGTCGATGCAACGTCTTGGATGCTATATGTTGACACAAGTCCGAGCCTGCTTTAATGAGGTTCTATGTGGTTTGGATGAGCAGAGTGTGCACGGAAAGAAAAAGAAAGCTTTTGACACCTCACTAACTAGCCAGCTGAGGCAGCCAGTATTTCTAGTATTGCCTTGGGCCGCACAGCATCTCTGCTGTATTCACTGCCCTCTGGCTGATTCAAAAAAACTAAAAAAACTAAAATCTAAATTCACTAAAGAGAGGAGGTTGTTTCAGAAGGCTGCTGTCTGGCAACCGTTTCACAGACTTCAAAAGAGGGTGTGGGAATGAAAACAAACCAGATCGTTGCCCATGGACATGCAATGATAAAACAGACTCTCACACACTATGCAGGAAAACCTTCTCACATCCCACTCATTTTCTCCTTTTTCTGTCAGATACACAAACGTATATCTGCAGTGAACTGTTTATGTCTTGAAGACTCTTCAGCATATGTGTGGTAACTGTAGCAGGGCTAACAGGTTGGCCACTGATCTCTAAAAATGAACCCTACCGGGGGAAGAAGCATGGTGGTGGTGGGGGGCACAGGGAAAAACAATCCAATGACCACTTTTGGTCAAAAGCTGCAGCAGTCAGCAGCACCGAGGCCTAAAATTTAATTTCCCCCCCTAAAAAAAAAAACCAGCCATTCAGATCCTTTCAGCTCCCTATTTTTAGCATGTTATCGCTCACAGCCTCAATCAGACCACAGCAGTTGAAAGTCAAAATGAAGACCGTCAGCGTCAAAACGGGAGCTCCACAGAAACCATGAAGTGGCAGATCAAAAAGAGAGTAATGTTTAATGCAATGGCTGACCAGAAGAGAAGAGAAGACAAGCAGAAGAAGTCAATTCGAGTTTGTGTTTTCTCTCTTATGCAGCTCCGTTGCATCAGTAGTCAGATGAGGGCATGCCTGAATAAATCAATCATAATAGGTTCATGTGCTCATGTTGAACGACAACACTAGTTATACAGCGAGGAAGCAGAAAGAGAGGAGATCGAAGGAAGGAAGCTGGTGACCAGCGGATGAAAGATAGACAACCCAGTGGACATGTGTTTTACTCACACATATGCAGCTCAGCAATCTGTGTCTGACTGAAGCAATTTGAGTTCATCCCCCTCCTTCCAGCTATAATCACTTTAGACCGTGGGGATACGGATTCTGCCGTGATTTCCGTTGTTCAGAGAAGATTCAGCTTGCCTTCTATTTAAAGAAAACAGTGTCAGCGTGGGTGAGTGTGTGTGCAGGCTGTAGCAAGACAGTATGGCTCCTATGCAGAGAAGATCCTGGGCCCCTTCTCCACTTATTCACAAATAACGCGATGGCAAATGTCAAAGATTGGGTTACAGATTGTCTCCAGGGAGTCTCCCGGTTGGCACCAGTCTTGCCCTAATTCAATTAAAGCCTTGCAGAGGGGAAATGTAACAATCAAGAGAATATCAGGACAGGACAGGACAGGGGGCCTTATAGTGGGTCCTGCTTTAATGACTGACCTTGAGGCCCTATCTCAAAGAGAGTCTTCATGTGGAAACGTACTTACAGGACCTTCATTAGTTCGGTTTGTCCTCACATGTTGCATAACCCTTAATCAATGCGTGTTTAATCAAATTCTCCTGCAGCAAATCTTGTGCCAGGCAGTAGGTTTATTCAAGCAGAGAAAATAAAATGACACATTGTTCAAACAGTAGGAGGAATGATGAGCTACCATAATTAGGGACATAGCAGCTCAATTTTGGTCCCCGGACAAGATGATCCCACCTTACAAATGTCTGCAACTTTATCGCCACACATTTACTTTACGCAGTGTAATGTAATAAATCAAATCATCCGATGTGTCACTTTTTCATCAGCTGACACAAATATTTGTTTTGAAAAGATACAGATGTGGCCGCTGGTTAGAAAACAGCTGTAAACTCAACTTTCAGACTGATCACTTCTAAAAAACCTATTTGACAGACTTTGAAACAAAGCTGCTGATGAATTAGGCCCAATTCTGTGGATGCCTTCATCTTTATAGCCTAAAAAAAAAAGGCCAATTTTCATTGAAGAACCTGCAGCCAAGTTTTTCATGCTCCACTTTGTCTCATTCACGCTTTTCATACAAATCTGACAGCAGGTCTGAAGGCAGAAGCAACAAAACACTGACCATTAACACACTCGGAAATCACTTAAGGCATCTTAACTAACACTTCAGGGCCCCACAGCTCAGTTTAAAAGGCCCCCCGGGCACTCACACATGTGCATGTGTTGGAGAGAAAGACTGAGAGTCGGACTGGATGCCCCCGAGGAGACACAAAGATGCCATTTTTGCCTCCCCTCAGCACCACACTCACCTCTCCTCCATGGCCGTCGAAAATCCCAAAAATAGACGGGTGGCTCTTGTTGACGATGTCGGTGAGCACCTCGAACCTGTCCTCCATGTGGTCTCGCCGGCCTTGGATAGAGTACACAGCCACGTTGTTGCTCTTGAACTCCCAGGTCTTGGAGAACTCCGCGTCCAGGACGTCCAGCCCGCCGAAGCGCTCGTTCTGCATCATCTCCGCCACTTTCCCCTTGACCATCTTGACCGCATCCCGGCTCGACTTCACGATGGTCTTCACTTCGTCCGTGTGGAAGAAGTAACTCCACAGAGCCAGGCTGATACACAGCAGGAACAAGGTCTCCGGTCTGAGTAGAAAATAACGCATGATCCGACCTAACAGAGACAGCAGGGTCATTGTATCCTCTATCATTTATTTATTTTCACGCAGGAAATCGCGGCAGGTTGTGTGTGTCGTTCGCCGCCGCCGCCGATTTCACTCCATCGTCTCGTTTGGTTTGGACGCGGTGAAACAAGACACATTCAACCGAGCGTTTCACAGCGGGGAAACATTCAGCTTTCACGGACTCAACGGGGTGGGGGGGGACGACACTTCACTGCATATTTAAACCGGACCCACCAGGCAGGCGGATAAGGTGTCAGCACAGACCGGGGGATGGGGTGGCGGGGGGGGGACAAACACGGAGCTCCGGCTGGTTCCCTCTAGCATGTAGCCCCGCAGTGAGCCACCACCGACGGTCGTCAGTTGACCATCTGCCGCGGTCCGAGAGCACCGACACCCCGGGGAAGAAATCGCAGGTCCCTTGTTCGGACTTCAAATTACGGCAGTGTTGTGGCTGGAATGGAGCTTTGGTCAGAAGCTGTGCCCGGCCAGCCCTGCTGGTGTTTCCAGTCCTGGAAATAGCGGTGTGTGCTGGAGCCCTCACATTCCCAGCTGCCACACTGGCTGCGACTCGCTGCTGCTGCTTTTCTAAGCGGTGGTGCTGCCTTCAGGTGCACCTCGTAATGTCCTCTAAGGAGTCCGCGTGCTGACCGCAGAGCCACCGGAGACTGCTGGTGAAAAAAAAAAAAATGGTTCAGCTACTTTATCACATCGGTGCAAAGTAACTTGAGTAGCTGCATTTATTCAAGTACTGTACTTAAATGCAATTTTGCCTAACTTGTAGCCTACTTTACTTTATTTACTTTCCAGTTTGTTCTCGGCTACTTTATAGGCTTTGTTCCACTCCACTGCATTTCAGAGAGGAATTTCCATAGAATTATTATATTTTAATATTTTATAAGATACATTCTACTCATGTATTTGACAGCTTTTGTTACTGTTAAGATGGAGATTTGACACATTGGAAAATATAACAAGCGTTAAACACATTGTTGAATATTAAAATAAGATAAATATTGAATATTAAACCAGTGGTTTCTAACCTTTTTTTTTTTTTTCTTGGGGCATCAAAAAGTATGCTGTCTTGGTCACACTATGTCTATGAATTGTTAACAGCTACACTACATAGGGATTTGTTTTTCCCCTCTAAACTTCTCACATGGTTTCATTTCAGTAAATGTGAAAATGATCAAATATCTTAGCAAAAATCAAGTCCAAAAACTGAAAACAGGTTTGTGGATCAGAAATGTGTTTTTTTTTCTTCATTCCTAAGTAGATTAATCAACCCATGACCCCTTGAATTTATCCGGTGTTCCTGGATATGAAACTGTATATGAAGTAAACTAGCTACACCTCCGGCAGCTACAACATATAATGCTGCTTTCACACTGATGCTTTAGTATTAATAATCTGATTATATCATATAGTTTAACCCATAATAACCTATTTTACAAGTCAGAGGGACCAAACCAGTATGTTTTAACATTTTGCCGCAAAGCTTTATCCACTTTTATAAAGTAAGTAAGATTTTTCAAGCAGGACTTTTACTTGTAATAGAGTATATTCACATGGCTGTACTTGTACTTTACTTAAGTAAATGATCTGAATACTTATTTCACCATTGTTGATATAGGCCTATCACAACATTGACATGACATAAAATGGTCAAACTGATGTCCAAAGCAATTATTTGTGTTCCACTGTTTGACATAACTTTTAGATTTTTAAAAACTGTCACTTTGAATTGCAGTTTGTACACAATAACTTCTGTGAGACACTCACTTTTCAAGCAAAAGTAGTTAAAATTAATTAATAAAAGCCAGATGTTTTCACATTCTTGCATCACGGATAAGAGGATTTTCTGCTTTTCTGCAAATCGTTAATTGGCTCCGTGTTATTAGTATTTTGTAACTCTAAAATGAATCAACGCATTCATCAAAGATTAGTAACAGTTCTAATTCACATCACCTTTTAACATAAAGTGGTGAATTGGAAGAATGTTTAAAAAAAACCAATAAAGACAAAAAAATTGCCTAAATTAAAATAGAATCAGAAAACTGATTAAATGAAATAACATACAAACATTCACAAACATCAACAGAGAAGAAACAGGGCCAACCTAATTACGATTCAATAGTTGCCCCAAATTCAATAAAGCAAAAAGAAATGCAGACCGAAACCAACAATTCACACGTAGACAGATCACAAATAAGAAAATGTTAGCATTGTTTGATTTTACTGAAATTTTATACTCAATAATATTGAATTATCCCCAAGCCCTACCTGTATTCCTCACTTTCTGTTAAAACACAAGACAACACAAGAGTTCCAGCTGCAGATATTTCTGACAGCACCTGAAGGCATCCAAACAACTGCTATACCACAGGTGTGCACAAAGACCATTGACTGGTTATGAATGGTAAAACGCAATGGTCTTAGTTGGAGAATTTCATAATAAAACCACAACCTAGTGCTAAATTACCAGCTGCACAACTTGTTGAACTATATCCCACAAGGTCATATGAAGTGTAATTTTATTTAGATATGGCCTGTGAGAATAAGGGTTAAATCAACTGAGGAGACCAAGACCTGGAGGTGGTTCCTGCATCATTTCATCTTGTTGAGTGTGTCAAAAGAAGACTCTCATTGTTTAAGATAATGTTGTGTTTACATGTCAAAATACCAAACTTGGGGTCATGTAGGTTAATATCCTATAGCGAATAGGCTTGTATCTATTGCACAGAGAAGGAGAGGGATTGGAGGTCAACGGAAGGGGGCTGCAGGTCCTTATTTCTCAAGGAAATGAATGTATCGATGGTTGGAGGGAAAACAAATAGGCTACAATTCAGGTTTTGTTAATGCTGATTTATTTTTAAATTGTGTGGGTTGGTAAAAATGTAAACACAGTTTGCATGCTGGATAACACTCAAGCACAAAGACGTCCTACTTTTAATTCAGTCAGATAAATGAGATCTTGCAGGCTACAGTCCTATTATTACTAAAGTTAGGCTATGTTTGGCTCAGGCAGGAAAACCGTTCTACATGCCATGTGCACAATTTTAATTTTAGCTTCTTTTTTTTCTTTCTTTTTAAAAAAAATTATTATTGTTATTGTCAGGGAAATAGCCTACCCTCAGTTATTTTGTAAATTGTGTCTAAAATGTTAGTCATTTCTCAAAAATAGTTTCCAAAAAGGCTAAATATTCACTATGCTGGCCTTGCTTGGACTATATACATAGTTTTAGACAGTCTTATGCAATAGCCAACATTTCATGTTGCAGCATAATTTCAGGAAAACAAGATTAAAGTCTGATTTGTGATTGTATTTCTGTTTCTAACAATCAGTAATTGCATTTATACCGTGGCCCGGCATCGTAGATGATCTAATACAAGAATATAATGCCATTCATGTTTTTTTTTAAATTTGGTCTTTTATTATTATTATTATTATTATTATTATCATCTTTAAAACATTTATTTACAGTGTTTTTTTGAAGAACATTAAATCAGGCAAACTAAGAACAGTCTCGAGGTCCTTCAATCATGCCTGACGTCACCCAGCCTCCCTCGGTCCTCGGTGGGGAAAACGTGGAGGTCTGTATTTCACCGTGTGTGACGGATTTCCCATCAAAACAACTCCAGTGAGTTTCGTCACGGCTCGTTTGTGCCAGTTGTAATTCTGGAATACTTTTGTCCGGCACGGTCTGCTTGTTTCTCCTCGAATATCATTTAGACTCGCGTAAATTACTTGTTTAGCCTCCAATGCTAACTCTACTGAGGCTGGGAGCATCAGCTCGCTCAGCAGCGCCAACTGTGGACTCCACGACACCCTGATCGGTCTTCACATACCTGTTAACTTTGCAGGGTCAGTCACACGTGTCATGTTTCTGTCCTTAGAGATCACAGAACCACGCGGAGACCTACCGACACGCGACCTGTCCAAAAAAGTGGACAAGAATGGAGTACATGCAAGCTGCTGCTGCCCCGAGCACCCAGGGACACATGTGAGTGGAGACGGTTTGTACGTCCTCAGAGGGGGACCCTCCGTTTAACGCGATCTGGACCTGTTGTCAGGTCTCAGAGACACAAAGTCAGGACCGGGGTCATGATTCACAACATATCAGCTCCAAGTCAGAAAACCTTCACCACAATCTTTGTATTGTTAGCCCAATGAATCACAGCAGATGTTTCTTCCTGGTGGTCACAAAGAATTAAATGCTGCTTCAATACAGATTGTTTACACATTTTGTTAATGTGTACACTGGGTCGTTTTTGAAGCTGTTTGAATAATTGAATTTTTTTTTGAAAACAATCGACACTCATTCACAAGCTATGCAGCACAAAACCAGAGGCTGTAGTCACCAGGTTGTTTTTTTAATTAGGTGTCCTTTGCGGAGAGCCATGAAGCTCTGTTCATAAAGCTGCTGACATCGGCCAGAATTGTGAAGCAGTCGGGGTTGAGTTTATCCAGTCCCTGTAGCACCCTTAAACAAGGTGAATATGCCCTGAGGCTGGAAGATGAAGGTCCACATCAGTCAGGTAACTTTAGTTCTTATGGACACTGTACCAAGGAGGAGTCTGTTAAACTGTCTGGTTTCTACTGAACAAAAGTACCAACAGAGTACAAAGATCGGGAAAACAAAGTTGAAATAAGTTATGTCTTGCTTTATCAAGTGGTCTGAAACTAAAAAAAAACAAAAAGTGTTCTGATCGATCATCATTTATTTATTTTTTTGAACCCGTGTTGCTTTTGTCCTCTCCAGCCTGTGCTGCACCTGCGGTGTTCCTGTTCCTCCCAACCCGGCCAACATGTGTGTAGCCTGCCTCCGTACTCAGGTGGACATCTCAGAGGGAATCCCCAAGCAAGTCACAGCGTACTTCTGCAAGCAGTGTGAACGGTTTGTTTACTGCATTTGTTTACAAGCACAAATCACCTATATATTTATTTCCTACATTACAGATCCATTAAAGTTGAGGGTTGAATGTAAATATTCCTTTTTCATGCAGGTACTTGCAGCCACCAGCCACCTGGGTGCAGTGTGCTCTGGAGTCCAGGGAACTATTGACTCTGTGCTTGAAAAAACTGAAGAGCTCTATGACTAAAGTAAGTCTAAGTTTTACTAAACTTCACTAAAGACAAATTCCACACAAACAAAAGACTCTTGTGTACTTGGATTTTGCAGGTATATATTTCAAGTTGTCCAAATGTGGGATCTATGACGATGATCCAAGCTGCCTATTTCAGTCCCATCTTGTTGTTGATCCTTCTTACTTCCATTAAACTGTTGTTTTATTCAAGATTTGCACACAAAAAAAAACTTTCTTAGCTGTAAAAGAAGTCAGTTCAGGGTATTGTTTCAGAATTTCATTAGTATGTTTTGCGGTGTTGTGCAGAGGAGAAATGCTTCCACACATACAGGGGAGTCATGATGGTAACAATTGAATTGGAGCTTTCTATAATTTAAGGCTGTCTTAATACAATATACGAATTGATGTCCTCTAATGTTCAGTCAACACCTTTAAGACCTTTTAGACTGAAATGATGATGTAATCTTGATTTGCTGTACTTTGTAGTGCATTGCGTTATTCTTATACTGCGTCCATCTCATGTATCTGACCTGTCATGATGATGTGCACTTTCTTCACTGCTATACTTGTGAAGTACTTGAGTGCACTCAGCCGTGGCTCATGATACTTCATGGATTCAACAACAGCGCTCTCTTCTCAGGTGCGTCTTATTGATGCTGGCTTCCTGTGGACGGAGCCGCACTCCAAGAGGATTAAGATGAAACTGACCATCCAGAAAGAGGTAAGAAGACGGAGTGCAAGTGATAAGTGTGAGAGAGTGACATTTAAACTGAGATCAAAACTGAATAGAGGCCTGACTGAGGCAAGATGCTTTTTGTCTGAATGTTATCTGGGTTGTTTTTTCCAGGTGGTAATGGGCAGCTGATTTTTTTTTTTTAATTGTCCTCCATTTAAGACGTAATAATAAAGAGAGTGTCTTGTATACCAACGTGCATGTAATGAGTGATGTCAAGGTGTAACACACATCCAGCTACAGAGTGACTCCGGGAATCGTACAGCAGGGCAACAGATCCGTCTGTTCTTGACTGAGTTATGTGTGTTTGAGAGAAGTGAGTCTTGCCATTGGCTGTCATCTCATCTTCTTGACCTTTAATGAGAACATGAGCCCTCAGCTTCTCAGGCCAACTCTTTTGTTTGTGCTGTTGGAGGGCCTTTATAAAGCGGTCTGCACTACCCACTGGTCAGGCTTTTTTCTTCATGGTGTAAAAAGGCAAACATTAAAAAAAACAATATTTTTCCCTCCAAAATATTTGGTAAATGAACAGTTAAGGCTCAAAGATTTAGTCTTTGTTTGCCATGCATCGAGAGCATCTAGTGTAACTTGTTGCTGTCTTCGCCTCTCCAGGTGATGAATGGCGCAATCCTGCAGCAGGTGTTTGTGGTGGAGTTTGTCGTCCAGTACCAGATGTGTGACGACTGCCACCGTGTGGAGGCGAAAGACTTCTGGAAGGCCGTGGTTCAAGTTAGACAGAAGGTAGGTGTCTGTGGCCTACTGAAATATCACATCAATAAATGTTATTTCCCCATGTTGGCTATCTCCTGTTATACTTTTATTGAACTGGATTTATATTTGAAACACTTTGAAGTACTTTTCAATACATCATGGATGCACATATGAAATTTGTTTCATTTTATTGATTAGTTTGGTACATTTGTAAATCTGGTTATCTTGGTAGCAGAAGGTATGGACAAAATGCTCATTGTCATCTATTTACTCTTTTTACCTGTAGTGCTGTTAGGGTTTATATCAAACATGTGAGCATAGACCTCCAGGTATTTGGCAGGAAATATAAACGGTCCTCGGGTTGCACTTCACACTGATGTATGAAGGTAAACCAAGTTTTGCTTTACTGCTACAGAGAAATGTGGTGCGTTCACGAGCAACTGGGAAGTGGGAAAGTCATGACGTTTAAGTGAGAAATACACCTCTATGCCTGTCAAACTACATTTCACTAAGAAAGTGAGAGCTTTTTTTAGAGCTTGGAGAAGAATAATTAACATAATTTGACATGGCAGCGTTTATAGTGAAAGAAGAAATGTACTTGTTTTAGAAATAATATGAAATAGCCAGACTTGGTTCGCCTGGCCTACATAGTTTGCTAGCTCTGTTAATATGAATACATCAAAACGTGTCAAAATATAGTGTATAATAATAATATTGAGCTCCTGAGCTCCATTTCCTCCTTTTGTTGGTTTATATGGATGACGACGAGGTCGTTTGTCACTTTTCTGCATTCTGACAGCAGAAATACAACGTGTATCGAGTTCTGTCATGTTTGTATCAGTTTGAATTTAATTATCAGTCTACTTGTGGCAAGTGTGGAGCTGTCTATCCAAGTTTACACTAATGAATGTTTAAATAATCAGGACAAAGTCTGAAAGGATGAATATGAATCTCGCTATGATACTTTTTTTTTTTTTTTTTTTAAACAGACTGTTCATAAGAAGACATTCTACTATTTAGAACAGCTGATTATTAAGCACAAACTCCACCAGAACTCTCTCAACATCAAAGAAATCAATGGTAGGTATATGGTTTTATACGTTTCATTTTTCAAGTATGATAGTCAACATATCCCTAAAGGGAGGAGCCTGGTATTTTCCTTTGGGCATTGACCCGAGTTGCACCGAAAAGAGGGAAACTTGCCTCATTCGTCACCAGCGGAACTAATGTGGATTAGAACGAAGCAGAACATAATGATGTGTTGAGTGTTAATTACGTCGTCCCGTACCAGACAGCAAGCCATGCATGCATATCAGTGGCGCCAATCACTTGATACAGCTGTCCTCATGTGGGCCTCAGAAGGACATACGTTGTAATGAGTGTGATGTAATCAGAGCAGCCATCCCTTACCAGTTTCATGCACTACAAGCCTGCTTCATAGCCTGCTGAGAGATGCTCAGTGCTGCAACATACACACACATGCTTTGCATTGACTGACAGCTCAGCAGCTGCTCTCTGTACTCTTGGTCAGGGCTGTGAAGTGGAGTTTGGCCCAATAGGGTAATTTAAATCATCTCCACATCTCGGCAGGACTTAAAAGCTTTATGAAGGTTGCAACATGTGTCTGCCATATTTTCCTATGCTGCCATCTGCTCTCGTGCGTGCGCGTGCGCATGTGTGTTGCTTGCGTGCATATGTGCTCTGTAACGGTGATGACCTGTGAAGCACGCCTGTGATGAATTTATTGCTGGAGTGTGGATTTAATGGTCTTTCTCTTCTCTCTTAGAGGGGATTGATTTCTACTATGGCTCCAAGCAGCACGGTCAGAAGATGGTTGACTTCTTGCAGTGCACCGTGCCCTGCAGGTGAGCAGTGCTTCAGTCTGTGCCTCTGAAAACACTAAACACAATCTTCAAAGTGTTCAGACTGATTATGTCTGCCAACATTTAGAAGTTATGGTTTCATGCAAAAATCTGTGAGCAAATGCGGAGTTATTTTGGTAACAGATGTTATTGAAATGTAGCTAGTGGATAAAAAAAGGTATTAACACAATAAACCCATTAAAATAAACAGTGAAATATTTTACATTACTTTCTTGCTATTTCTATCAATACATACTATAAATAAGAATAATGTGCAAGAGTTGTTAGACGTTGGGCGAACCTCAAACAGGACAATCAGTCCCTGAATGTTTAGCTGACATGTTGATATAACCTCCAACTGCTCAAGAAATGACTTCTTTTCCATGTGTTCTGGACATCTTATTTCATTTAGGCTCTTTTATTGTTGTGGTATATCCAACTGGTAAAACATGGACTATGCTGCATCTCTTCACAACATCTAATATAATAACAATAATAAATGCTTGCTTTTCTATTTCAAAGGACAAAGACATCCCAGCGCCTCATCTCTCATGACATCCATTCAAACACATTCAACTATAAGAGCACCTTCTCTGTGGAGATCGTACCTGTCTGCAAGGTATGAGTTTATTTCTCATTTTATTTGGATTTTGTTTCAATAAAATGATACACGCATATCTGCTCAGTACATTGGATGAAACAGAATTACAGTGCTCTAAAGCCTTCACTTTGTGAGTTCAGAAAAAATGATATGAAAGCTCTCTTATGATGTGCTGGTAAGCGGACAAGAACCTGAGGCTTGGGCTGCAATCTTTCATACTATATTTGATTTTGATAGTGATAAATAATATATCTGATATCTGACAAGAGAAATAAATAATACATTAGAATTAAGTATTAGTCATTTTCATAAACCTGTTTGACATGTAGCTTTAGTTTTGTGTTTTAAAAAGCAACACAGATTTGGGTGTATTTTTACTGCATGTTTGAGTGATAGGGGGCATATTCCAATAATGAAAACTTGTGCTTTCTTTTGGGAATCGAGCAGTGGTGCACCTCTACAGCCAGTTCAAAGTCTTTTACTTTCTCTGTGAACTCATTTTGACCCAACGTTGTGTGGTTGCCAGGACAACGTAGTGTGCCTTTCACCGCGGCTGGCGCAGAGCCTGGGGAACATGGGTCAAGTCTGTGTGTGCGTCCGTGTCACCAGCACCATCCATCTCATTGATCCCCGCACCCTGCAGAGTGAGTATTTCTGCTGCCAGAGTACCGATGTGATTTACCAGGTGCAACTGACACCACTGTCAACTGTAGTTTTAGCCCACCGTGTTGTGGTGTGTGTCAGGTTGTATTCAGCTGAGATGTGGTTGCCATAACTCCACACATACACTCCATAATGTGAACATTGTGAAAGACCTAATGTGCAAAACCACAGCACAAGATGTACCTCAGTAGCAATCATGTAGGTGTGAACGCACTACTCTGAGTGGAGTATGTATTCTGATAAATTGTTGTTGGTTTCTTCCATATAAATGGAGTCAAGACATTTTATTAGCCTAGTGCTGAAATGGTTGACCAACAGAAAATTATTCAGCAGTTTTCATTCTTATTGCTGAATTAATGTGAACTGTTGACTGTTGGACGGAGGAAACCAGCAGTTTTTTTTTTACATTTCAAAAGGTGAATTTTTTGTCACTATTACTTTTATTTGATAGTGTATAGTTGGGAGGCAGATAGGAAACGAAGGAAAACCGGGGTACTGACATGCAGATCTGAACCAGACATAGTCGTTATGTGTCGTGCACCCGAACCGTTTGGTGATTTAGGCTTTTCTGTTTTGACATTTTATAGATAAACTATTATTCATAAAAATAATTGACATGTTAATCGATAATAAAAAAAAATTGAAAATAGTTTAAATTAGACCAGATCTAAATTTGACTGCTAATTTAATTTTAGCTGCACCTATGGATTAATCTGACAATTATTTCCTTAATTAATTGTTTGGTCTTTAAAATGCCAGAAAATGTCCATCACAAACTCCTAAAGCCCAAGTAATGTCATCAGATGCCATAATTTGTGCTTAAAATATTGGCTGTATTATGACTTAAGAATAAAATGCAGCATATTCCCACAAATAATTATTTTCCCATTCATTTTCTTTGATCAACACATTTTTTTCAGGTGTACACTTAATTTAAGGAATTATAATTCAGTTAGATTTGATTTTTATAGCACCAAATCACAACATACGTCACCTCAGGGTGAGAAGAGAGCGATGAGAGAAAAGAACAGCATAGAAAGACAACAAACAACAAACAGCGGACAGGTTGGCAGGGCCAGTAGCTGCAGATCAGAAACACGTATGCTCTGAGCCAGAGATACCTGCAGGAAAAGTACAAACTAAGTGCGAGTGAAGACATGAAAATGGCACGCGAGTGCATGGAGGGTCAAGATCTCCACTTAACACTGCCAGGGGTTATTTATGGATTTCTGTATTGAACGCAGACATCAAAAGCATTTCCTGTGCATTTCTTTGGAGAAAAAAAGCTGAGAGTCACTGCTTGGTCGACACGTTTCAATCCCGCAGTAAGCCGGCCGCAGTTTGCTGACCGCGTCATGACTGTCGTGATCAGTCGTTTTAACTTCACAGCTTCACTCTGCTCCCTTACAAAAAGGGAAAAAAATAAAGACTTTTCTGTTTGCATTATGTACGCTGTCATTTTTTTTTTTTTTATTGGATGGATTTCTACCAATACAAGTACAGTGACAAGTGTGATGACGTGCTTCCTCTGTATGTGGTGTAATTACTCATTCTGTGAGAGGCTGAGCGGGTCCTCAACTGCGTTCTGACATTTTGAAGCAGCGCACACGTTTTTAATTACTCTTCAAAGAGCAGGCTATTTCTGTCGCAGAACGTTTTTGAGGTGGCTGAATAGCAGAAACAGCCTCAAGCCTTTTTGGGAAGATTCAGCGGCAATTAACTCGAGTGTTAGAAATGTGTGTGTTTCTGTTTTTCTGCTTGTGCAGTTTATTTGCAGTGGAGACGAGAACACATCATTCCTGTCTAGTTTGTCTAGAGTACGTACAGAAAAGAAAACCTCATACAAACAAATCATACTGCGAATGTTTTTAATACCCATATGGCTTCTAGATGAAGGATCTGAACATCTTTTGATGTAAGGGTTTTTAAAAATGTCTTAAACAATCAGATGTATCAAGAATGACTTCATTTCTGGAGAATGTGCCTGCAAAATGATTGTAGATCGAATGTGTGTGATTAGTCTTATTTTTTAAGATCTTCCAGTAATAATGAGAATCTACTAAATCATTTCTGCTTGTCTTTTTGTCTGTTCTGATGACTATTCTGATCACAGCATGACTGTTAGTGATACTAAAAAAATCTCCATCTCATCAGTTGCTGAGGTGGATGGGAACACATACTGGCGTAACCCCTTCAACAGTCTCTGTCACCCACGGCAACTGGAGGAGTTCATCGTCATGGACATTGACATCATCAGAAACCAGAAACTGGGTGCTGGAGCGGGCATGAGGTCCAACAAGGTTAGTGTGTGTGTGTGTGTGTGTTGGTGCAAAACAGATTGCATTATGGGGGAACATTACTCTTCCCTTGGAAACAAAATCAATAGCAAACCATTACATTATCCCTGAACCTGTATGTGGGACTCGAGCCAAAATGGCAGCCAAAATTCTTTTGATGGGGATGAGGTTTGTACTTCTCTCTCTCTTGCTTGCGTCTCTCTGAATGGTGCATTATTATTGATGCTACTGTTGGAACAAACAGGAGGAAAACAACAAGAGTAATGTAGTTTCGGTGACTTGAAACCACAGTTATAGTCCCTCGGCGTGTGTTTGTGTGTTACAGCACACCCTGGCTGAGCTGTGGGTTCAGAAAACATCAGAGCTGAATACCAGTCAGCAGTATCACTGCCGTACGTTCCTGGGCCACCTGCTGAACATCGGAGACCTGGTGCTCGGGTGAGTGTGAAGGATTGATGGGAGGTTCAGACGTTGGTCACGTTAAGAGCGATAGCCGGCTTTGAGGCTTATACTCACTGCGACATGTACTTCTCACCCTTAAGGTTTGACTTCGCCAATTCCAACATCAACGATGAGTACCTGAATAAGATGAACCCTCAACATGTTCCTGATGTGGTAAGACTCAGCTGCACTTCCCTCAACATCCTCAGTCCACAGACCTGCTCTTCAAGTAATGCAATTGTTGACTTGGTTAACACTGACCTCTAGTGGCAGCATTAAGTACTGATTTCATGATTCCATAATGTAAATTCCTTCATAGAATGACATTATAAAAATCTGCAGGAAGCCTGATGATGTGTTTTAATTTGTACAATGTGCATTTGAATGGACAAAGGTGCTGATCAAGAAGAGCTACGACCGCACCAGGAGGGCGAAGCGCAGAAACTGGAAACTGCAGGAGATGGCCAGAGACCGTGAGGGCATGGACACAGACGATGAGAGGTAGGATAGTTGTGTTTAGCTCATACATATTTCTCTTCATCTTCTCTTGTCCTCTCAATCACAGTCTGCTTTTTTTTCTAAAATGCTGCTTCTTAGCTGTCATTATGCACAAAGAAGTAGTAATAGTGCATTTTTTTGGGGGACTCTTCAGATGTGAATAGATACATATTTGTTCTCAAAAATCATGAGATTGCATATTTTAGTTTTCTTGGGTGAAGACCCCCAAACTCCCGAGCGGATACATGCGCCTAAGTCTTTCGTAACTTGGGATGTTGGATGTAGGCTTGATTCAAAATAAGCACACAGTGGCTGTGTTTGTTGGGATGAAGGATTATGGACACCTGTGCAGCAGTGTGGCTCATCAATGTGTTTTCGGTCCTCTATGACAGAGGAATGAGCTATATCAAACTTTGGTCACACAAACAACGATTCATTGTTTTTTTTTGTCTTTTCATGGAATTTCATGGAACATTAAAAAATGTAGAACATCCACAGACCTATTTTTTTTTATTTCAAAAGTGCTTGGAGAATATTGGAGAAAATAATGATAGATAATAATGTATCTAGCTACATAAAATATCCAATTAAAATATTTCCTTTTGAAGTTCTCATGAAATATCATTAAAAAATGTTGCATAAATTGAAACACAAAAGGCTTTTATCTTCAGGTTAATGTTGAAGCTGAGGAATTCCGCACTATGTTTTCTGCACAAATATCCCTGTACAGAAAATAAGGGAAAACACTTGAGTTACCTAAAACAATGTGACTAAAGACATTGTTTGAATAGTTTGATAATGTGCCCAGAATGACAAATATCCTGTGGATTTTTTTTCATCTGTAATATTGTGCCAGATGGATTTGATCCTAACTTGTTTTTCTGTCTTTAGACAATACCAGGACTTCCTGGAGGACCTGGAGGAAGATGAGTCTCTGAGGAAGAACGTCAATATCTACAGAGGTGAGCAGCTGGTCATCAATGACTTTGTTCTGCAACAGGATCCCTAGAGATTTCCAAACTTCTGTTGATACATGTAGCTTTCCATTGTCAGGCTACAGCTCATTTACTGTCAACAGCTGCTTAGGTTTCTGATACAACATATGTCACATTGTTTGTTATAGATGATGTGTCGGATAGTTAATGAGCAGATGCCGATTTTTTTCAATTTCAGATGCGTCAAAGATCCCAGTGGAGAGCGACACTGACGATGACGGAGCACCACAAATCTCCCTGATGGAGATGCTGGAGGAGCTCAGCCTAACAGACGCCACCGGAGGGGAGGGGGCCAACATGATGACTGAATAGCTGCTCACCGGTCTGCCTTCATGGCACTGACAGCTGATGTGTCAAATACAGGTCTTCTAACAATACAATGATACATAAACACACCTCTGATTTGAACTGGGAGCAGACTGAGGACGTATTAAACAGAAAAGTGTCACCTGAAAAATCCCACAGATCCTCTGACTGTGCTGTAATGACTCATCACAGTAGATAAACTGAGAGTTATAATGGTGCCACTTCACAGAGAAACTGGACTTTCAGTTGATTCAACTGGTCCCACTCTGGGCCTATTCATTAACATTTTCAACTTTATCTATAGTGCTTTCTTTTTTCATATAAAATCTTTGAAAATGTATGGAAATGGAGTGCTTATAGTTCACTTTATCAAAAATAAATATCTGTCCTTATTAACATTTTTCAGACGTTTTCTGCTTATTGAAAAACAATTGTGAAGAGCTGCAGACATCCACCAGAGGGCGCTTTGTGCCAACAAGAAATGGGAAGTAATTCATTTAAATAGCCACACCTGCAGTAAGCTGAGCCAAGTCTGTTAATTGTCATTTGACTACTGTGGGCAATATTCAAATACTCACTCGGCTCACTTAGGAGTGATGGTCAACTGATTGGAGCCGTGACGCAAGTGTGAACAGTTCCACACTCCGACCTGTCACTATTTATACACCACAGATCCAAACTTCCACAATGCACTCTATATTTCCAAAATGAAAGATAACACATTTACATTTCACTTCCAGAAATGCCCTTCATAACAAATCCTTGCTGTACACTTTTGCTCAAGTTATTTTTTCACAATAATAAAGTAATAATCTGGTAAAACTTTTGGGTATTTGGCAGATTTTATGTTGTTAGATATTCTGGGAGTAGTCGGCAATCTCATAATTTAGTATACATTATATATTATTATTTATTATTATTATTATAAATGTAATGCACATTAATTGGTTCAAACAAAACAGTGTAAAGTGGAAGAGTAAAACAAAATTCTTTAAAAGACAGGAACGTAAAACAAACGATAAACATGAACTAAAACTGCAAGCAGGGATAGCATGTCCTCAAAAGGACAAAAGAAAGTCAAATTTTGGTTCGACTCCTTTGGTGCCATGGTAACATGGAGACATTTCTTAGGGTCTTCGTGGGACCGTGAAGCGGTAGGGGTAGCTTGGGTAAGACGTTTTCCTTAAAAAAAAAAAAAAACCTCAGGTGAAGTTTAAAATGGCATGAAAGAGTTGTACATGTGTTGTTTTTGAGGATTTCTGATGCTTTGGGGGAATGGAAAATCAATACATTTTCAGTTTAAAAAAAACAAAAACAAATCCTAATCGACATTTAAAGAGCTTGTTTAAGAGTTGTTTTGTTGCATGAAGACCTGCGGGTATCGCATGGTTTATTAGTCTGTGACGTGGCACACATTTTAACTCGATGAGTGCGGAGGAGAGTCAGTCTCGTTTTTCACAAACCTGAACTGGCTGTTAACAGTAATCTACTTGGGAAAGTGAACGAAGAATCCTCCCCAACCCCCCCCCCCCCCCCCCCCCCCCGATATATTTTTAACCCACTAATTATGTTTGTTTCCTAAACACTTTGCGCAGCTTTGGTCCTATAATGCTGCCCTTATGTGATCTTAGAAGTTAAAAACACTCAGTTTGCTACATATTTGTATCATTAAAGTGATTGGTCGAAAGATTTTATTGATATTTCTTCTTCAGTTCTATCGCAAGGGGGGGGGGGGGATGCAGAAAAGCAGGGCTGTTTGTGAATTATAAGGTGACTCTAAACTGATCCGAAATTTTGTTCCCCTCAGTGTATGATTTCACATTCTTTGATATTTGGTTTCCTTATAAAGTCATGTAAACTCCGACGTCCTGGGGTTGCGGTATACGGGCATGTCAGTGTGATGCCTGCGCTGTCTCTCGCTTGTTTTTGCAGCGCCGCCGCTGTGCTGTGCACCGACTGCAGAAAGTTTAAACATGCTTCACCGAGCAGCGGGACTTCACCCGGCTGAAATAGAGCTGCGACATATTCACCGAGTCCTGCTGTGCCTCCCGATACATGAACCGTTAAATTCGGGCTGCGGAAACACACGCCGGCCTCTCTGCGTTGTAGTCCTCACGGTCAGTCCACCTGCAGTGTAAGGACAAAGTGGTGGGTGTGGTGCGGTGTCACTCGTGGTCGGCGTGTGCGCCGCATATAGGCCAGTGGCAAACTGGTGAGGCAGCTTTTCGTTCACGCGGAGCAGCAGTGGGGACGCGGGCTGCAGCTCGTCCTCTAATAATCTGTCAGTAGCCTTTATCCAGGGGGATCTCACGTCGGCTGCTGAGGTGAGTAGATATATATAGATTATACAGTCATGCTAATCGATCAAGAGCTGATGCATCCCCTCAAATAAAAAAAAAGAATATATAATCAACCGTTATTATCATACATGCACACAATTTATAGACATTAACACCATTTGGACGGAAAGTACAACTTTTTCTTCAATGATTTCGTGGGCCAGACTTATTAACGGAGATATTTATCGAGACATTTTTAAATTAAAAACATGCCACTTAAATTGTGATTTAAGAATATAACTGTCACAACAACAACAAAAAACTACCAGAATGCGCGTCGCCTGTGGCAACCTTCAGTTTAACAGCCCTACTGTAATATTAAGGAAGATGGTTGGTTTGCATCCTGTGGACAGTAGCTGTCCCGCACTGAAAACGGACGTATTGTTTTTTCCCAATTCTCCCGATTTAAAAAAAAAAAAAAAGACAGGTGAGGATGCCTGCACTTGCAGCGCACCTGTTGGCCCCGCCCCCTACAGTGTTGCAGTTGACTTCTGCGGCTACTTTACTTAACATTAACATACTGCTTTTTTATTTTATTTTTTTGAAGGTGCATTTTGGCTTATCGGTGCCTTATCCTCCGTGGGAGTAGAAAATCGTTTCGGTAGGACCTTCTCATACAGCATTAACTCATTTGTAGCTGTCCCATGTGTAGCAAGTGTGGACAGAAGTGTTCTGAGAAAATAGGTGACAGCCGTTTCATGCCATGTGGGACCCGTGGGTGTAGTTTCAATGGTGTGACTGAGCTTCATGAGGCTGCTTGATTGCACCCTCAGGGCTGTGCTGTGGGTTTGGAAGGCCTTAGAGAGGTGCTCCCAATTCTCCCCACACCTCCTTAGTAATAAACACACAGCCTCAAGGACTATTGTTTTTTTTTAATTTATTTAAGGGATTATTTTCAGATGCAGTTATATGATTGTCCCCAGGATAATGATGCTGACACGGCAAACTATATCTTAATCTGTGCATGGAGACTATTACTGTAAATTATTGAAGCCTATTCTGTAAATCAAACCATTAAATAATGGGGACACTATCGAATATTTTGAACATAACTGTATTCTGTATCGGCCAGTAGAGAGAAATAGTGTTCACATTTCTTTATTAAATTTGTCCATTAAAATCCAATTGTTTTTACAGTTTAATTTAATTGGATGAGGATATAGAGTAACAAAGAACACTTACTCAATACCTGCACTCGACTACAATTTTGAGAAACTGAGGCAAATATTTTGCTGGTTTGCAGATCATGCATTGACATTTACATAATAGGCTATATAATTGTTATAGATCAGATTATCTTTCAGCATAGACAGTGAAACATGAGTAATGATAATTCAATAATGTAATGAAATACTGACAGAGGCCTTACTCCTGCCTTGGTACAAAAACATTTGCTGATAATATTTCTTTACTTCTCCTAAAGTAAAGTTCAGGACTTGTCGTGTAACATTTTTCACCTTGAGTTACTAAACCTTTCCCTCACACCATCTCTTCTCATGGCTTGAATCTGACAACATTCCACCTCCATTTCTCCTCCACTCAGCCTGCAGGATGAACTTCAAGAACTTGAGGGAGTACCTGTCTTGGCTGTACTACCAGTACCTGCTCATCACGGGCATCTATGTCCTGGAGCCCTGGGAAAAATCCATCTTCAACTCCATCCTCTTCTCTGCTATCGCCATGGTGATCTACACCTCATATGTCTTTGTGCCTATCCACGTGCGCCTGGCACTGGAGTTCTTCTCTGGGATCTTTGGTGGCCAACCTGAGAGCACAATGGCACTCATGAACTAAAAGAAGGAAACAGCATGGAGGGAAAAAAGACAACGAATTGATGGAATCAGAATGAGTCCGTAAATCATTTCCTACAACTCAACTCTGTTGCTCCCGGGGCACCCTGAGCCCCATGATCATCCTCAACCCCACTGCAGTCAGTCATCTCAGCTAATCAAGACTGAAACTATGAAGATTTTTAATGGAATGATCTGAAAACTGTGCATTACTTTCACACCGTCCTTGTGAAATGTTGTTTGTCCTATTTGTTTTGACTTTTTGTCATCATATGTCCTGTGTGAGTGCATACCACCTGTGGGTTTTGCATGATAGGGTCATACAGGGGTCGTAGAGTTGCATGCTGTCTCACTACAAAATACTGTTGGACTCTTTTCTTTCTCTCCTGACATTTGAGCTGCAGTCTTTAAAGGACCATTCCAGCGATTTCATTTGTCACGTTCATAAAAACTGGGTATTTGTAGGACAGATGAAAAAGGAAATTATTTTAGTCAAAGCAACCGATGCCCAAACTGAGATTACATCTGGTTGTGTCTAAAATCTCTATTTACTATACAGTGCGCGACAATACCTTTACTATTTAATGGTGTCCAAATTCAGAGTGTAAAATTTCTACACTATATTGTGTCTGCAAAAGTCCCAAAAATTTTATGGAAAAAAAAGTATATTGATGTAAAAACTGTTGTGTGACTTTGCACCTGTCAGTGATGAAGCAAAATGCAAATGGTTGAAGTGTCTGTTGAATAGGGAGATTACTAAAATAGGTGGACGCAGGAATGATTTTAGACAGCCTTGGAGAAGCTTCCTTCAGAAACACAGAAGATATTTCACAACTGGTTTCTGGCTCAGTGGGGATCTTTGTGATAGGTAAACTCAATGTGATGTTTAAAATCGATGGAATGTCCCTTTAAGTATGTGCGTTTATCTGCTGCATCTGTGATGCCATGTTATCGCTGACTGAGTTGCTCTGTGGTAAAAGGGGAGTCGGTGCTCATCCCAAAATTTTTGACATGCACTTAATGCTAGTTGGTGATCTATGGTTTTGTATCAGAACCCCTATCACCTTCTTTAGTTGCCTTTATGCACCGTAATTTAAACTGGCAGGGGACATTGCTCCTTTCATGTAGACATTGTGTAACTGATCTAAAAAGAAGGGGTTGATGGAAAGCTAAGCTATGCAATGAATCTTAAAATGTCACAATCAGGGCTCTGCAGAGTTTGTCCAAAGCCTATATTGACTGATTTAACAGCTAAAGTGAGTAATAAAACAAAATAACGGCATGGATATATGTGCTGAACCCTCTCTGTATCCCCAGTTTTTTTTTTTAACTGTTGGTTTGTGAGGAAGGTGTGCTTAGCACTGAACGTGAGCAAATATTGACGTAACACACCTTTGTGTTTTAGGCTTGGCTGTTCATGCCGTAGCTTTACCGAACAATCTCTTAAGTCAAAGCAGAACTGTTTGATGTCACATGCGAAATGTAAGGCCTGCAGGCGAATTGTCCCAAATGAAGAGTGACGCCTGACTGGCTGAACTGTCTTTCCTGCCTATAGTTGATCTATAGAGAGAGAAGGAGTCAGAGTGGATCTGGTAGCTGTGATGAGCATTGTGCTTAGTTTTATGCTTAAGATCATTCTCTGTCTCAAAAGCTTTAAGGCTTGGAGATACATTGAACACATGAATTGGATATGTTAATACACATTATCTTATTAATGTCAGTACATGAAAGTACTGTGGACAGTCTCTTTAAAGCTAAACATCTAAAAACATCTTATAATTAAATCTAGCCTTTGGTATTTGCAATAACATGCACATACTGATGCAAACTGTTTTCATTACCTGAAATGTAAGATTTTGTTTGTTTTACAGCACAAAGCTAAACAATTTTAGAGATGCTACAGCCTGTGGCTCAGTGAACACAAAATCAATACATTTGAAAGGTTTCATATTCATTTTTTCATATTTAGATTTATTTTTATATATCAGGCTTTATATGTGTAACTTATCTAACCAACAAATCTGAATACTTTCCAGTTTATTGTGTGACTCAGTCTTGTGATTCATTGTGAAACCAGATTTTACAAAATACATTTCTGAGTCACTTAAATTTCTATGATCAAAGAAAAACAACCCAACCATTATAATGTATTATAGTGCTATTCATTCATTTTTCATTATTTGTGCTTTGGGTCAAGGGCTCGCTGGTTACTGTTTAAACCTGATCTCTAAGTTAACTTAATTTATATGAAGTTCTATATTTATATTCACTGGTAAATGCTTGGCTGGTTACAATGTCAATTACCAAACTAACTTTTTGTTGATGATTTATATCTGTGTTCGCTTTTGGCCATAAATAACAAATAATGTGTCCCCTACTTTGTTGCCCCACCTTAAAGTACTTTTATATTGTTCCCAGGTTGTAGCATTTGATTTCACTTTTGATAAGATTTTTGCAGTACTATCAAATATTTCCAGCACCAAGAATGAAGCATTCTCTGAGAAGCATTTTTCACTGTTCCCTAAATGAATGTTTTATTTATACATGATAGCGACACATCACTGCAATTATCAGAAAATAAAGGCATCTGAAAACAGCTGGTCTCTGTCTCAAAGTTTAGAAAATGTATTCATGCAGAATATCAAGTGTTATGCCTTCAGGTAAGCGGACCTTGAAATGGAAGAACAAGCTAAACAAAAGCTTATGGGTACATTTCTGACCCAATAGACTGTACCACATGAAGTGAATTTACACAATAAGAGGTGACCAAACTGGTTTTCCCTTTAAAGCAGGAATTAATGCCCTAGTGCTTTGCTGTCTCTGATGCAGGTACCAGGTGACCTGGCCATTCCTTCAAAGCTCTGGTGACTTGAAGCTGACTTTGTCCACCCTCTTTGTCAGAACAGACATCATTGAACCCATTCTTGGCACAATAGAGTGAGATGAATGAAATTTGTACTGCATGCTTCTGCATTGTGATGAACATGGTTGGTGAATGAGAGAGCTGGAAAGTTTTGGTTGTCTGTTCAGGGACTACCAAGGTAACTTTGCGTTGTATCTGAACACCTCCACCTTGTTGTTGTTAATCTTTACAAGATGTTGGACGCAATGGTTGAAACACTCAGTTATCACCCTGCACACCTGAGCTCATCCCAAAATACAAGCGAAGACCGTTCCTTTTGTCCCCTCCTCTGCCCCCCCTTAATCTCTGTTCCTTTTTTCTTATTTTTGTAATTTTTTTTTAACTTAATTTCCTCTCCTCTCACTTCTCGTAAAAAAAACGTGGCAAAGCATTTTCCCATGCCATGCTGTCTAGTGTTTTGCTGCCTCATCGTCTTTCAAACTGTTTGAAACTGTTCTGTTTACACTACACATGTTAATTTGTATCCCATGAAGGAAGAGGTTAGAGGTCATCCCCCGAATGACAAGGTATAAACAAAGTTATCTACAGACTAAAGTGCTCCCATAACACTCCGATGGCTGGTGTATTGTTTCTGAAGTGTTTACATGCGGCTTGTAACTGAATTTAACCCAATTAAAAGAAGAGGAAATCCTGGCAACGGTCAGGTACACAGACAGAGAGGTACATGACACCGAGAAGAACACACACACACACACACACACACACACACACACACACACACACACACACACACACACACACACACACACACACACACACACACACACACACACACACACACACACACACCACACAAGGTTTCCGTTTACAAGGAAACCCCAGATAGTGTTCAAATATTAATGTTATCAGCAACATTGGATAACACCTTCCACTCAAGTCACGCACACACACACGCACACACACATGCGCACACACACACGCGCACACACACACACACACACACACACACACACACACACACACACACACACACACACACACACACACACACACACACACACACACACACACACACACACACACACACACAGCTTAAGTCCTGCTATAGGTGCTATTGTTCAGCTTTACACTCCCACGTGTGTGAGCCATTGCAGTGAATGTCTCCATAGAAATAACCAAAGACTCCCACTTAGCTACAATCTATGACGGATGGCTAACAAGACACAGACATACTTGGACACACACAGAGCTTGTACATGAATTAAGTTTGTTACACTTGATATACACTTGATATACTTGATATACTCTTCTATTTTTTTCTCTATTTTTTTGTTTAATTTATAATTTTTTTTATTTAAGTACATAGCACGAAGACATGTAACATACTCCATATGACCAATACACTGATTTGCAATGCTGTCACCAGATGGGCTATCAAAGGATATAAAATTAAAAAAGAAAAGAAATGCAAAACAACAGGACACATGCAGTGCACAAAACATTTACACTTTTATATCCCATTTGTGCTGTTGTCAGACGTTCCTGTGCCAAGAATAAAGACTTCCCTCTAAGAAGGTGGGCATCATCCCGTTATTTCTCTCCAAAAAGTGTGTTCCATGTAATTCACCACATGATCACCTGTCACCGCAAATTGTTGTCTTGATTTTTCTTTTGATTAGGTTTTAAGGCTCAGAGATGCCATACATTGAACACATGAATTGGATATGTTAATACACATTATCTTATTAATGTCAGTACATGAAAGTACTGTGGACAGTCTCTTTAAAGCTAAACATCTAAAAACATCTTATAATTAAATCTAGCCTTTGGTATTTGCAATAACATGCACATACTGCTGCAAACTGTTTTCATTACTTGAAATGTAAGATTTTGTTTGTTTTACAGCACAAAGCCAAACAATTTTAGAGATGCTACAGCCTGTGGCTCAGTGAACACAAAATCAATACATTTTATATAAATGTTTTCATATTTAGATTTATTTTTATATATCAGGCTTTATATGTGTAACTTATCTAACCAACAAATCTGAATACTTTCCAGTTTATTGTGTGACTCAGTCTTGTGATTCATTGTGAAACCAGATTTTACAAAATACATTTCTGAGTCACTTAAGTTTCTATGATCAAAGAAAAACAACCCAACCATTATAATGTATTATAGTGCTATTAGTTTTGAAGGCACGGTGTTTGCACTGTTGGGTGTGTGTGTGTCTGTGTGTGTCTCAGTGTCTGCTGTTATATATTGTTTTTGTGTGGGGTTTTGGTTCAACACACTTTTTAAACTGTATTTTTTCCTTCTGTGTTGATGTTTTTTGGGATGTTTAACTCAATTTAAATAACTAAATCCAAAGACACTTTGTTAGCCAGACAGTTTTTGTACCAATTTCCCGCCTTTAATAGCTGAAGATCTCATTTTGAATTGAAACTGTCCATATGAGAAAAACAAAGGATTTGAGCACATAGGGGTGAAACATCCACAGAGCAAACGATTAGCATCGATAACATTAGACACAGCAGAACAATTAGAAACATAACATGAGAATATAATCAGTACAGGATCACATCATTATGCTTTGACATTAAATTAATAATTTTTTTTATACATGTCAAAACCCGATTCTTTTCATTGATCTCTGTGCAGTCAAACAAGCTTCATGCTGTGGCATTTAGAAATATTGTGCAATTACTGCCATTCTTTATTGAGCAAAGATGGAGGAGGAAGTCATTTCACAACTGCCAGCTCCACAGTCTATCTCAGTTATCAATCAGTCAATATGAATTTAGGAGTGGCTGCCTGATAAAGACCTGAGTCCAGCAAGGCGTGAAATCATAGAGCTAAACTCTGACATGGTTAATGGACTTTCACTACAAATGTAAACATGTTGTGCTGCTATGCTTGGATAATTGTTAGAGCTGTTGAAGAGCAATGGAGCTTAACAAGGAGACAGTGCTTCCAGATATACTTGTTAGGGCTATATCTTCATCAACATGTGGCTGTAGATTGTAAGGGTTGAAGTTAGGCATAATAGGAGATCAAATATTTTGTGTGCGTAGCCCATTACATGCATTTGTGTTTGTGTCTGATAAAGTTAACAATTTAAATAATTTAAGGTCTACAACAGCAAAGAAGAAAGAAAAAGCCTACCACCAAGTGGTTACACAGAGAAAAAAATGGTTTTCCTCAATGTGGTAAAGATGTGATGACAATTTAAGTTTAAGTTAAATCACCACAAGTCTCTGAGACAGCAGTCTAGTTATGATGGTTTGGTTCTGAAGGTGGTTTTGGTGCTCAATATTCATTGAAAAGAAGGAAATGAATCTGTGTATGCAAGCTGCTGTGAAAGAATGTTTGACTGGGTCCCGAGACTTCTTGCTTAAAAAACACCTATGCGGGAGGGAGACAGAGTTTTACAATTTTCTTTTCCAGCGGATACCAAACCCGTCCGATCTTTACAGGGCTACGGAGTCTGTTGGGTGACCTACAGCCCATCAGGGTTTTGTGCAAATAATCAGCTAAGGACTGAAGATAAGGGCTATTCAGGTGAAGACAAGGTTGATTTTTATTTTATCGATCTTTTTAAGGATATCCTCTGATTTAGGGGCATATGAGGCCAGTTGGTGTGCTGAGTATGGCAGGGTGGGGTTGTAGGTGCTGTGGAGTTAAAGGAGTAAAGACATTGGTCTCTGAGGACTTGTGACTTAAAACATCTTATTGTTTTCTTTCCACATTTCTGTAAATACAGGCATCCCAAAATACTGCTATGACCTTTATTTTTCACCTCATACTAACCAGCAGGACAGCATGAGCCATATGTGCAATATTTACTGACAAAAAAGAAATAAGCCACATAGTGCTTTTTGCTCGCAATGCTTTGTATTAAACACTGGTGTAACAGTGAATAACAGAGTTTTACTGCCCTCTATGGCTGAATGTTTCAATTCTGATGCACCTCTGTTTGATGGACTTTAATCCACCTAAATCACTTAAATGCCCTTGGTCAAATCACTGAGGTTGCCAGGCAACATGCAGTGACTTTTAATGAACTTTAGTGGTGCTGTTGAGCAGATTTTGTTACCTTTGAACAAGGCAGCCCAGCTGTTTCCCCATGTTTCCATTCGTTTTTCCAGATATGGAAGCATTTTTGTTGTTGTTCTTTTTTGTTGGTAATTTAACAGTGTTCATTTATTGTTCAATACACCACAGGAAAGTTGTGAGTGAACAAGATGTATTATGGTCCATGAACACAGCAGCTGCAGTCCTGATGTTGACACATCTGTCCAGCGTCCTCGCCATCGTCCAGTCAGATGTCCACAGCCGGCTCGATGAGAGACGTGGTCCTCTGAAATTCTTTGTTTCGCTGATCTAAGTGATCCACTTCGGCCACATGGGTCGGTCTTCTGGAGCGGCTCAGATGGGAATGACAGCTGGCAGGGATGAGGGCTTATTTTGACCTCTGCCTCATCTTTCTCCTTTTACGCTTCAGCCTGTGCATGTGCTTCTTCCTCCCCTTCGCTCTCATTGTGTGGAGAGATTTCTCGAAGCGCAACGGAAAGAGCTATGGAAGCATTTTTTTTTATTCTTTTCATTTAACTCTCAGTAGAAAGTGCATAAACGTATTTCTCAAAATGTAAAACTATTGCTTTAAGATACAATACTTTTGTTAGTTTAAGAAAATCCCACAAGTTTTATTTTGAATCGAACATTTCCAAATAAGCCCATGTGTAACTCTATAAACGATAAGTAAAAATAGAGCCACTCAATGCAATCTCTCAATAAATGCAAAAAGACCAAAAATTTTCATTTGCTAACACCAATTGATATCATATTACCCTAAATCACAGAGCTCGACATCACGTCACATCCTTGCTTAAATATAAAAATGAATCTTTAGCTCAACTGATCACCTCAACTTTGAACCACCAATAACTACCAGTATAATGAATAAATGTGCATTTCACCACAAACAAGCCTTTCGGCCATCATGTTTGCGCAACCAACTCCAAGTGCATTAGAAACCCTGACATCAGAGAGGCTTGTCAGAGAAAGTGTGGCAGAGAAAAGTGTTTTTGTCCTCGGAGTACATGAGCTGTGTCTTCACTGCCAGCAGTTCTCTTGCCAAAGTCATTAGCTGCTAATTCTGCAGGGTCTAGATTTTCTTTGATAAGATCCCAGCAAAGGACAAAACGCTGTCTATGGCCTTAATTGTGTCTGTGAGCACAGCGGGAGAATAATCATACAGAGTGGTTGGTTGCTTTGTTGGTTACCAAACAAGTCTCTATGTTATTGTCTCACTCTCACCCTCACCCTAACGTACTCCACACACATTCACTGCAGCTTCAAGCTCTCCCTTGCATGAATAGGGTTAACGTAAGGCAATACACCTCCATCCATCCAGGTCATCTTTGGTCCTCTCTCTGCTCTGCTGCACCGGCAGAGTAAGTTAACTCTTCCTTATCCCTCGCTCTATAGTGTGTATGGATGGAGGCTGGGGGCAAGGCCGGTGCCAGCGTTAAATGAACGGACAGGTGAGCAGCGCCGGGGTCCTCTGTGACCAGCTGGGCACTGTAAGCTGACCGCTGCTGTTGTGTGTGGTCTGAATGGAGCTTAGAGGCGATGTTGTTGAGGTCAGGCATGGAGAACCCCAGAGGAACCCCACTCTCTCTCTCTCTCAGGATTCGGCTGCGTATCGTACACTCCATCTGTTTGTCTTTTATGGAGGGGCAGGTTAGGGACACTTTACCTGAGCTGCTGGGAAAAAGGGGAGAAGAAGAGCATGTAAATGTAGGTGAGGAGATAAAAAAAAAAAAAGTGTATGTGAGAAGATAAAAATGGTTTGAATAAACACAACCTCCTTTTTAGTTGCTCTCTCCTCATCCCTCCATCAACCCTCTCTGTTTCCCAAATTTCATTTCCCTTCTTCCTGCTCACTCATAGCTTGTCATAGATCTCTCTGAGGATGTGAGGTCTTTGGCAACTGAGGCATGTCCACTGCTCAAACATTCATTGTCACTGGCAAGTCAAGAGTTTCGACGAGACAGCTACCAGAAAATCACTTTTCTACAAAAAACCCGATGCTATCTTGTTACACTGCAAGAATGAATCATTGTCCAGCCACACAGTATGAATCATAGTTAGCAAACTATGGGGGCTCATTGTGCAAAAAGTCGGTCACAGTGCTCAGGCAAGCATTGAAATCGCACTGATTTGAAGGAACTAAGCTGGTCCCTTCGACAAACAGCTCAAGTTTAGCAGCTGTTGAGTGATTATCAGAGCTCTTTAAGCTAAAGCTTTCCCCTGGATGTTCACCAAGTATCGGTAGATTGTAAATACTGGGCTCCCTGTGCTGTGTGCCAATTTGCAGAACAAGTCATTTTAATTAATTGATGCAACTATTGTCATTAAGGTCAACTTTCAAGATTTTGTGTGGTACTACACAATTAAAGACCTAAAATAAAAGCAGTTTGCACCGTGCTTGCGGCTTCATGCGTAGTAGTGTACAAACACACACTTGAAAAAAGGCTGTTGTAGTGCCCTGGCCTCAGTCACAGACTCCTCTTTGCTTGGCTTTGTCCCACTGTAAGAGCCTGGGTAGTAGGTTGGATGTTGGAGGAATGCCTCCCATATCGGGTGACCCATTGCCCCACGGCCTTTGCTCCCTGCCTAGCTCGCAGCAAGGGAGTGCTTCTGGCGGGCGCTGTATCCCATGTCACAAAGACACCTTTCTACACAACAGGGGTACAGAGAATGGGCCACAGCACAGTGGTTCTCCTTGGGTCAGCTCCAGCCCGCCATAGTGGGATTTCAGACCTCCCCCTGTGCTTCCAACTTGCAAACACCCTCATTGGTGGGGATGTTCTTTCACCTAAAGCTGGCAGAGATATCAGAGAGACCTGGAGCTCCTGCTGCTGCCTCCAAGACACCGCTAGAGAGGATAAATGACCATACCACTTATGCATAACTGGGTGAGTCTTATGAACTTTGCAGAATATATATTCTCAGAAAGATGCATGTCACAGTTCCTTAAAAGACCAATGGTTTATGTTATTTATTTTATAGAACTTGATATTGTGACTAAAAAAAAAAAATGTCAGTTTTCTTTCTAGTTAAACTTTTGAGAGGCTGATGAACTGCCAGAAAGGGGAACCAGACAAATGAAATCAGCTTTGATGTGACAGTCGAATAAGAAAAACAATTCAATGTAGACATGAAAAATATGCACGGAGGCAGTGATATCAGAACTTACTTTGTGAGTGAAATGCTAATCTGCATGTGCTATTTTGTAAACTCTTGTTTTAAAAGCTAAATTAAATGTAAAGAGAAATTTGTTCTGACAAACAGCAGAGTAATGTCTTGATGTGTTCTCAGATCCCAGTCAATCATGAGGATTATCTCCTGTCAGTCGACTCTTGCGGCTGTAACTATGGTTACACTCACTGTGGTGTCCTGCGCTGAAGCCAAGACTACTCAAAAACCAAAGTACCAGTTCACCAAGAAGCCCATCCCTCAGATCACCGTGCACAGCCATCTCACCACCAGTATGCCCAAGACTCACAAGATAGTGACCCCAAACCCTGTGCCGCCGCACCTGCAGCCCACCACAGAGAAGGCCACTTACCCAAATGTCTTTCCACAGTACCACAGTGTAAGCACAGAGCCCCCTGGTGTGGGCCCTGAGAACTACACCCTGGATTACAACGAATGTTACTTTAACTTCTGTGAGTGCTGTCCTCCTGAGAGGGGCCCCAGGGGCCCAAAGGGAGATAGAGGCTTGGCAGGTATCAGACTCACTGATAACATGTAAATATAATAAATTATTTGTTTGGTTACTTTGTTTCAGCATTTTGAACTTCACTTATTTTTTACTTATCTAGGGCCACCAGGTGATAGAGGCCCCGCAGGGGCAGCTGGTTTACCCGGACCACTTGGTGTGAGTGGTCCAATGGGGTTAAAAGGAGGCAGAGGTGAGTATGATATGCTCAAGAAATATTTAAAATAGCTAATTACACACACACAAAAAAAATCCTATTTCATGAATATGACATAACGTATATTACAAAGGACATTATATAACTGAACTTTCTCAATCACAACAAATCCACTTCTTTCTGCATATTTTATGCAAAGTAATACAGGAAATTATAAAGGAAAATATGTGCTACAAATTGTGTTTATATAGATTCAATTTTAGTTTGTACTTAGTAAGGTGAAATACCGTAGAGTTGAAATAATTAATAAGTATAATAGAAATGTTTATTACTTAAAAACTTTGTTTAAGCTTCTTGTTTTACTGATCTTCTGTACTTTAACTTTTCATCTTGTGGCACTGATGTTCAAATTTAGTTTTCAGCTCTTCCCCCCAAAAAAATTCCAAACACAACACACTAATGTTTCCTAAACACTACATTGTACTACTTGAACATACATTTTGCCCTCCTCTCCTTCTAGCCTGCAAATATCTCAATGACACCTAGTAGCACTATTTGAATAAAAAATATTCACCTTATCATATACATTTCTCAGGGGATAAAGGTGACAGAGGAAACATTGGGACAGCCGGGCCATCAGGAGCTCCAGGGAAACCAGGACAAAAAGGTACAACATTTTTTCAGTTATAGGTAAATACTTTTATAATGTTGCCAGACTTCACTGGTTCTGACGTGTTTTTGCTTACCCTACAGGTGATGTCGGCTACAAAGGTGAAAAAGGTCAAATAGGGCTGCAAGGTGCCACAGGGGAAAGTGGGGGGAAAGGAGAACCTGGCCTTAATGGGACTGCTGGTGAGAAAGGCGAACCGGGAAAAGAGGGGCCAGCTGGACCCCCTGGAGTGGCTGTTGAGGTTGGTTCTAAGGGAGACAAGGGGGATAAAGGGGAGTGTGGCTCATTCGGGGAGAGAGGACAGAAAGGTGAACATGGGAATACTGGGGCTCCTGGTATCCCAGGAGCGATGGGAATTCCAGGATTCAATGGCAAGCATGGTGCTCCAGGTCCTGTAGGTGTCAGAGGGGATCAGGGACCACCTGGACCACAAGGAGAACCAGGGGTGAGAGGGCTTCAGGGACCCCAAGGCATAAGAGGGATGCCAGGGCCAAAAGGGGATAGAGGTTACCCTGGGATGAGAGGTGAGCGAGGCATTCGTGGATTCAAAGGAGCGAAGGGATCAGGGGTTCCCCAGAAACGCTCAGCCTTCAGTGTAGGGATCTCTCCAAGAAAGTCCTTCCCGCCTTCTGGCTTCCCGATCCGCTTCGACAAAATCTTCTACAATGAGGAAAACCACTTCAACATCACTTCGAACAGCTTTACGTGTGTTCACCCCGGGGTTTATGTTTTCTCCTTCCACATCACCGTACGTAATCAGCCACTGCGAGCCACACTTGTGGTAAACGGGTCACGGCGAGTGAGGACACGGGACTCTCTGTACGGTCAAGACATCGACCAGGCGTCCACTCTGGTGGTGTTACGGCTAGCAGTGGGTGATCAGGTGTGGATGGAGACGCTAAGAGACTGGAATGGGGCGTATGCCAGCAGTGAGGATGACAGCATCTTCTCTGGGTTTCTGCTTTACTCAGACAAAGCTTGATACTCACCAGTACTATACTGACAATCTCCTCCTCTGCTGTACTGTTCCAACTTGACGATATTGGAACAAAGGCCTAGTATCAGTGGTGCTACACTATACTGTACTTATGAGCTGCTAAAAGCAGCCCTGTACATTTGGTATTGTCAACTAACTTCTTGTTTTACCCTTTACCCTCTAAATAATTTTTTTTTTTTTAAAAACACCTTTTGTTACTGCAAAACATAATTATTTATACAACATTTGGATTCATGCCACCTTCAACCAGTAAATTAGGTAAATTGTCAAATCCTCAAATTTGGTCAGTGAAACATCTTGAGAAAACACTGCCATCTTGATGATTAACGGAAGAAGGAAGCTTGGTATGGCAGCAAAGCGTGTAATACACCCATCAGTCCACTAGAGGATACCATGTCATTGTCACCTTTTGCCTCGCTGAGGTATGAAAAGTGAGGTGCCTCAGGTTTGGGAAACAAAAATCATGTGATTCACAAAAAAATCATGGTTTGGGTTGAATGTGACATGGTGGCAATATCATATGATCCCACGTCTCAAGATTTTCTCCATGTTTACTTTGTCATGAGTTCCTTTGTCGACGGCATAGATTTGTGTACTTTTCAGGCCTCTGCGAGGTAAAACGTGACACTGACACAGTATTCTCTGGTGTATTGTGATAGGTATATTATACACTTTGGCGTGATACCGGGCCAAAGAAGGAATTCAAAAAATATATACTGTGAGAACATGAAGACATAAAAGGGCTAGAAAAATGACAACGGAAAAAACTAAATGAAATGAAAATATCAGAAATGGAACTCTTACAAAGTTATGATACACTACAACAATACAACAACCCCCAAATATTAAATGGTGAAAGGAATAAAGAAGAAAAATAGGAAAATAAAAATACTGCTTTGAAAAATAACATTGTAAAATTTCTAATTATGATTGAAAATATGTAACCTGTGTGATGCTTGTTCATACATTTGAAGACCAAAGCGTAAGTAACAATAATACCAGCAGTAAGACATAACGTGTACAGAAGCTTTTCAATTATAAATCCTGCACAATATACGCACAAAACCCATGATCTCTTATTGATACCTTCAGTAGTTGACCCACTGTTATCCCCGCCTCTTTCAACTCCTCGTACCACCCCGTCTTCCTCGTCTATTTACTCTGGTGTCTGTTGAGCTATTTCTTTCTCACACTTTGACCACTGCTTCCTCTCTCGCTACATTATCACATATGACATATGATCTGTATCCAATTGCAAATAATGAGGCATAGCAAGTACACAGAGAATGTCACTGTGATCTGTTGCTGTATTATTAATGGTATTGTAAATCTGTCAAAAATGACCTGTTCTCCTCTGAAATGGAGAAATATAATATCTGCTGTTATGTTATTAAACTTCTAATATGTAAGAAGTATTGCTGTACAATAGAGTTGTAAAAATAAAATTGTGTTCACTGAAAATAAAGTTCAGTAGTACATACCATTTATCAAATGCTGTATTTGCTTTTAAAATATGGCATCCGTTATTTCCAACACTACTGATCCTGCTGGTTTTCTACAGATGACATCATGAATATGATACTCGGTAATGCGAAAAATTTACATTACACAGCTGATTACATAAATGTGCATTGGCAGTATGATGGCTGAGTATGATTAATATCGGAAAGACATGGTAATATAATGATAATTACTCATTGAGGATCCTTAAGTTCTGCACTGGTCTATAAGGTTTGATAACGTGTCACAAGGGAGTCAGGAGAGTTGTCCTTCTCTGCAGTCTGAAAAACAGCAGGAGCTGCACTGGTGAGCTGGGCTGCCGTTGGCTGAGCTGCAGGAGGCTGGCGGCGGACTAGGGATGACGTTCGGGGAGCTACTGGCGGTTGATATCTTGAATGAGGATGTGGAGGAGTCAGCATCTGTTGTTCTATTTTGTCAGACAAGGAAAACTCGTAAGTTGTGCAACTGCTGAGTTTCACACTTTTAAACATTGAAAGATTTAAAAAGAATTAAAAGAGGATTAGGACTCGCTTTTACAAATAAGTACCTGACTTTTGCCCAAACATTTTGAGCTCACTCTGCCTAAGAAGGTTCAACTCGGGCACCCTGGCCTTGCAGCTGTACTGCCCCGGAGTCTGCCTGGCCAGATAATTGTTCTCAGATGTTGCTACTCCCAGCTTTTTGGAATTCCTGTAGAAATAGTAGTGTATCGGAGGGGCAGGAGCACGAGCGTTGTACTGAAGATGGCAGATGAGCTTCATCACACTATGTTGAGTCACGCTCTGGTCATCAATCTCCAAACGTGGCTGTGTCAGAACCTCTAAGAAAGAACCACAGAAGAGAAAACATTACTGAGCAGTTAGAGATGCTTGTCGGTGAATTTTAAAACAACCAGCCGTTTCTCCCATGTTTCCAATCTTTGTGTTGAGTTAAACTTACGAGCTGCTAGCTGTAGCCTTATGTTTACTATTCTGAGTAGGTGCATTCATTTGTGGTTTTACTGGCAGTTATACAGTTTGAGGGACAGTTTCTTGGCCAGGTACAGTGACTTCCTAAAGTCAATAAAACTCCACCAAGTTACCAAATCAATGCTCTTCGACAGGAAATAGTCCACAACCAAAAACTCTCATTTTTACAGTTTAAAATAATGTGTTAATTAGTGAGCTTTAAAGGTGCTGATAGGCATATTTCACAAATAATCATATGTCTAGTGTCTAACTGATCTGTTAACACCATCCCAATCAAACTTGGTAAAGATAACTAAGTGTATAAACTCACCTAAGATCTGCACATGAGTGTCGACTGAAATGACACTGTGCGTACGTCTGTTCACGTCCCAGGAAGCCCTACACGAGTACATCCCTTGGTCCTCCACGGTCAAGTTGGTCAGGTAGAATTGTGGCACGTGGCCATTTTGTGTCATTAATTCAATGCCATCTTTGTACAAAACAATCTCGTGAAGTGGGGCCCTTCCTCGCAAGCGACACGTCATCCTCAAGGATTCTCCAACAAGGTGGGGTTGAGGAGCGACTTGCAGGATAGCGAACCCCCCTGAACAAAGATCACAGACAAGAAAGTTACCTCTAAATTACATTTCACCGTCTTATATTGGTAAATATGGCCGGTGGCAGCATGTTTCAGAAGTGTTACAGTCCATTGCTAAAAATAGGCGCAGGAGAGGGTTGGGGTTTCCCAAGTACCAGTGTTAACAGGAAGTAAGCAGTCTGACATGCTAATCAAGGAGATTTCTAATTACACAGATTAACAAGGTCTTACCATCCACGTTGATCTCCATAGGTAGACTTTTCATGGTGTATATGTTTCCCACCGCTGTATCCCTCCATCCTTGGCAGTAAAATTTCCCGGTGTCTCTCACGTTGGTGTTCCACAGACTCAATTCCCTGTCAGAATGTGGGAGCTTCTCAGATCCCTTGAACCACAGGTACTTCCAGGAAGTCCTGGTGTCAGCAGGTACGCTGCATATTAGCTGCAGGCTTTCCCCTGAGAAGATCCTCGATTCTTGTGGCACTATGTTGACAGCAGCTCTGTGTGTCGTCACAATGGGAACTATAGAGACAAACACGTCCCAAAAGAATAAAAATCCTCTGTTAAGATTAACAATGTGAATGCTGAACTCCTTTAAATTAAAATAACTTAAAATAAATTTTAAAAAAAACAAAGTCATCTGTACAGCAGAAATATTTATTCTATTATATCTCTGTATATGATTACAGATGTTAAGAGTATGTGATAATATTTGGTACCTACCCTGAGATATTATAAGCTGTGGCAGTGTTGAAAGAACTGAAATAGAAAACAATCAACGACACATGACAATTATTAGCAGATAACAATATTACCAAATGTGACACATCGGATCAGAATGAGATATTGTGAATGACCTGAAGAAAACTCACCCAGGAGGGAAATGACCGCGTCCATCGTGTATGCTGTTTGTAAGAAACAGAAACTGTTGGGAAAACTATTTATTTCTAATAAGAAGGGAAGTGAAAGGGTGTTGTCCGACTTTTAATACACCCCATAATACTTCCCCTTTTCCAAAAATGCTGTTCCCTCATTTGTAACACACTTTTTAATTGTAAACTACATTATGTGTACAATGTACATGTATATAATAGATCTAGTTCAAAATACAATGAAATGAACATGAATAAGCAGCATTTCTTAATCAGAGACGATCAGTTTTCTTTTATTAATGGAAATGATACATTTGTTTTTTGATATTTTATGTTATAGTAGAACTGATGTGGTCGTGTCTCATTTTCTCCTCCTGTTACTGTCAAGATAGCTTTCCATATTTTCAAAGTATATCCTTTTCAGCTTTTTTTTTCCCTTTCTTAAATTCAACATAATTTCTTCTGAGATATGATGTATCTCGGAAATGTTAGAACTAGGGAGGAAAAGGAACTAAAACTAAAAAAAAATTCTTCAGAATTCTGAAGTTCAGAAGAAAACATCACATTTGACAGTACAGGACTGAGACAAATTGAAAGTATATTTTAAACATATCAGCAGTGAGGAGGGGGGCAAAAAAAATGACTCAGTGGACCCATTAATTCCCCATTTCCCCCCAGTGTATTTCTTTTATTTAATCAAATTCATATTGAAGTACAACTTTGAATATTCAGTCTATTATAATTGCACCAGTGATTTTTTTTATTTTTTTGCCCGTATAATCAGCATTAGCACAAATTTTCTCCTTCCATGACCTAAGGTTTATAATGTCTTTGTTTAAAATCTATCAATTAGTTCTATTAATCAATCCTTTTTTCTACATCTGAACTTACTTAAAGAATTCATAAAGAGTGGGTCTGCAAACTTTGTTAATAGTACGATATAGTACTTCCCGTACAATACAGAGTTATTCTGTCAGCTACGCATTTAATACTGACTCTCAAAATTACATGTCTTGCAATTATGTGAAACATGATGAACAGAAACTGCACGAGTAGCATTTTCAATTTTTATTAATCATCACACACCCATAGATGCAAATATACCAATACTGTCCCAATAAGTTACATTTAAATAAAGGACAGTATTGAGTTAATTTCTCCCATATGTTACAATAACAAACCTATAAGGTAACAAAGATGATGTTAAAATACCTGATAAATGGCTTCTGCATACAGTGCAATATGAAGTTATTCAAGCTATAGTTTCAATTTGCATTGAAAACCTTTTTTTCAAACTAAAATTTGACAGCAACTGCACACCGACTATACTGTTGCAAATATTAACAAAATAAATTCAAGTCTAGCTACAAAAGAAGATTTTAGCTCATGAGCAAAGGGGAGAAAAAAAAAATGTGCCTTTCACATTTTTCAAACACAACTTTGCCAAACATTTCCTTCACTGTAAGACAGCCAAATACAAAGACACAGCTCAAATAAATCTGTAACAAACACCGCTCTCACCAATTACCCTTTCATCTGATTACAGCCATCATTTCCTTCACTCTTTATGAAGAGCTTGAAAATCAAACGAAAGAAAAGTGCTTCAAAATAAATTAAGCTGGTTATGCTGATTCTTCTGCACTCATTAAGCAACTATGGAGTGATTTTTTTTTTTTGTATGTCTTGTGTTTACAGGAAAACAGCATCATCTTTGTTTTCTTGTCTATTTAATCCATCAGCTCTAACTGAGCAAACACTATTAATGATTCACCTAAAACTGTTCTTTAGTAGACATGCTTACAACACTCTCTATTCGATCAATAGGATTCATAACACGTCTTCAAGCAATGTTCTTTAACTACTGTAAATATTACAGGATTAATGTCTCCTACTGCATCCAGAAGAATTGATAACCTGCCACTCTATAGAAAAATAAAATCACTTCTGTACATCCAGCTTATGACTGGAATAAGAGGTCTGGCGTGACAACAAGACTACGAGACTTTTCATGGTGACGCCCAACTGGAGGACTTTTTTTTGGATTTATCGACATTAATGGATTATGTCCATGCAACACGGGCGCACATGCACGAACCGCCACACCAGCATGTAACTTTTCTGCCCAGTTTTCTCCGAAGGACGAGACACAAATACTGAATACGGAACGAATCAGAAGCAGAAGTCATTTTTGTGGGGGGAAATTCGGTTTCACAATATTCAGATTTCCCCATTTCCTTTTTTTTTTTTTTTCCAAACCGTAATGTATTGAAAAATTCCTGTTCATTTTTTAGATGCTCCTCAGATATTATTACAGGCTTGGCATGTTCAGTCTGAGTCCCCACTAGTTAATCTACACCTGAAGACATATATGATAAAACGTAAAGACCAAAACCTTGTCTGAAAAGCTTTGAATTAAAACGGACAAATCACATCGAACCATTTATCCTGTCTGCACTACTGTAACAACAATAAAAAAAAAAAAGTCGAGGTACTGACGATGCCTTTGCGGGTGACAAACAGATGTGTCTTGGAAGAGCTTTGAGAGACTCCTTTGCATCGAATGGAGCCAGTGGAGGTGATCCGGGCATCTTGGCAGGATGCCTCCTGGACACCACTCTGTGGAAGGTGTTCCCGTCTGCCTCTGTGTGGCAGAGAGCAGCAGGCGGAGCACGCTGGCGGCTGTATTTCACACAATGTCGGAATGACAATGACTTTCGGGACAAAATGCTTGGAGTGTAACTGGCCTGCGGGACTCCACCTCACCTTGATTGTTAAAGAAACAAGTTTGATGTTTTGGGAAATTAGCTTATTTGCTTTCTTGTGGTAAGTTGAGGATCAATACCGCTTTCTTATTTGTGGGTTGAATATGAAGCAGAAGCCAGGAGACAGTCAGCTTAAAGACCGGTAGGTGGGTGAAACAGCCAGCCTCGCTCCGTCCACGGGTAACAAAACCCACCAGCAAGCGTCTCTGAAGCTCAACATATCTGTCCAAAAACTGAAGCAACATGTCATTTTTACACCTCGGTCTCTGCACAAACTAAAGCAAGAAAAAGCATGTTAACAGACAGCGAAGCTGGCTGCTTCCCTTTCCTGTCAGAAAGTGAATATATGCATTTCCTAAAATGCAAAACTGTTCCTTTAATTCAGTGGTTTGTTTTTAGCTTGTTTTCGGGGCTTCTAAGACAATGGATGGATGGATGGATCAAAGAGGGATGGAGTGGAAATGGGATCTGTATCAGAGGGCTGCTGTGTGTGCAAAGTGTAACAGTTGGGAAAAGGGGGCGGGTGGAGTAAAGCCTCTGGAGGGATTTTTGTCGAGCAGATCTCTTCAAGTCAACCAGCAAACACTTGCGGTTGCAGCGGAGGAGGCAGGAGCTCATTCTCAACATTATCAGAGTCGATTGCTGACGATGCTGCAGACGTTGTCCCGCTCGCTGTGGTTCCAGTGGGGTTTTGAGTTTCAGGTGGAAAGCTCTCCAGGACGCTCTGCACCTTCTGCTCCACTTCATCCGTCCAGTCAATGAGGTCGCTCTCCAGCTGGCGAGCCTTCTCTATGACCCGCTCCTGCCTTTCCCCGAGCCCCGTGAGCAGGTCCAGCCGATTGTGGACCTGACTGAGAGCCGCGCTGCCCGGGGAGCTGGAGGAGGCCCCAGTGGCCTGCGGCCAGTGGGGGGACGCCTGGCCCGACATGTACAGCTCAAACTCCTCGGAGCTGAGGTTCAGAGACTGGCCGTCCAGCTTCTCAATGAAGGCCACCGCGCAGCACTGTGGAGAGGGGACGTGACGGCTCATTACAAGAAAATCTCACTTCTGGATGTCGTCGGTCTGTGGCGTCAGATCCACTTGAAATTCTATTCATTTCACAATTTTCTACCTTTATTGGACAGTTAACAGTGGAGACAGACGGTAAATGAAGGGAGAGAGGGTGTCTGTCGCCTACTGTTTAGGTTATACAGTGACCCCTCGCTATAACGCGGTTCACCTTTCACGGTCTCGCTGCTTCACGGATTTGCATCGTGCATTGTGTTCTGCATTCTGATTGGCTAAACAGTCTTTCCGCTTCTTCTCTACCTGTTTGTCAATAACGTTGCGGTTTAATATGTACACGTACGTAAAACAGCTTGCCAAATTAAAAATAATCGATGGTGGCATGTCGGTTTATAAGAATCTTTTTGCCCAGAAGAAAAAAGAGCGACAACAACTACCGATAACTATGTTCTTCTCTCGAAAAACCACACCTGCACCGCCGGCTTTAGAAGAAAGAACCGCTGCAGAGCGGAGTCAGGATGCAGCAGCTCAGTCAGAAGAGCAGTGAAATACACGAGTCACTATTTGTCCTACTGTACTTTGTATTTGTTTTCATAATCATTTTTCATTTCCTCCCGTTCTAATCCAATGACTCGGGTCGCAGTGGGGCGGTGCCGATCTCAGCAATTTGAAGCCTTCAGTTCGTATTGATGATTAAAATTATTATTTTACAGTACAGTAGTTATTTATAAAAAAAACATTTATACAGTACTTTTATTTGTTAAACAAATGCTTGGGCCTGTAAAAAGGTTTTGTTCTTTGGTTTCAATGTATTATGGAGTATTTCATTGTATAATAATTGTAAAAAATAAAGGTTACTACTTCACGGATTTCGCCTATCACGGTTTCTATTTGGAACGTAACCCCCGCGAAAAACGAGGGTTCACTGTATTAGCTGCCAGCTATCAGCAGTTAAAACTTAAAACCAATGCAGTCTAACACAACAGTTTGAAAGAAATTCCGACTTCATGAAGGCTATCATGGAAATTATTTGTGGAAGCCGTTTTAGAGAGGTGTTGCTTGAACTTTATGATCTCTATGGAGGATGTAGTTTGTGGGGCTGTTGATACTGAATTACACAGGAAGCGGTTTCTGTTATTTAACCCACACTTAGTGATATAAATGGGAGCTACAAAATAAAAGAAACACTTGTCAGTATATCATAATAGAATTTAACAGCGCCCCAAATTCTCAGAAATGATCTCGACTCATACGCTGACAAACCACGTAAATGTAAGAAATGTGCTCACCAGATTAGTGAAGTAGTAACCGTCCTCTCCGGTCATGAGTCTGCTGGGGTTGCAGAAACGGGTGATGTACTGGATGTTGGACTGGAGTCGCGGAGGGTTTGCTTTCAGCACGATGTAGATGAGCGTGGGGAGAAAGTCGTCTGCAGACGCAGCCTCTTTCTTGCTGACTTTGATGCCGTTGAAGATGTGCTTGCTGCAACGAGTAATGCAGGCCAGCTTGTCCTTGGGCACTCGCTTTGAATCCATTTCAATCACGTCTGAAATAAAGCGAGATAAAGGAGGAGATAACGGGGTGTTTATGAGATAACATTTTTGAATCTGTATCATCAGATGTGAAGAATAAGCCAGCAACAAGACTGACCTGTGATGGCTTTGACCACACTGTCAGAGACCTCAGGGATCTCCTCGTCTACAGGAACACACAGCATCTCAATGGTGACCCAGTGCAAGGCTCTGTAATAAAACACAATCAAGACCCCAGTCTAACTATTCTGTGTCTCTTTTTTTAAACCGACTTTAAACATTAGTAATTATTTTTGCTTGCTCACCTGATTCTCTTCTGAATGGCCAGGTCTTTCTTCTCATCGTCTGTGGTTTCAGGACAGAAGACCTCCTTGTAGAGACGAGTCATCATGTACCTCTCTACTTCATCCATAACACTCTCCACATGATCTGAGGAACCTACGAACAGAGGCACAAAGCTATACACTGACAACGCATCGTACATTGTATGATGTTAGTGATACTTAATGCTGACAGCTGATTCTTTTTGAGTGTTAAGAGTGAAGCAGTACCTTTGAACTGAGTCTGGAGGCGTTCCGAGAGGTTCTGGTAGAAGTCCTGCACGCACTCTGACAGCTCATCAGCTCCCATGTCCTGGACAACGAATTCAAATGAACAATTCAGCTGAGATATAATTGGATGTCAGCTTTAAAATAAGCTCACAGTCCAGTGACAGATATCAATCTTGAGCCTAACTAAAACAGTGGCACATTTAAAATATTAAATGGCGGAAAGTAGACGTGTGGTTCAATCGCAATGAATTTGAAAACTATCACCGCTGTCAGTCCTGACTGTGTAATATGAACACACAATTAAAATGAAAGGTGGATTTATGTTCCAATGTTGTGTTTCTAGGTTGTCTGATCTAGTTTACCCTCTTGTAGACCATGCTCTCAGTGAAGGCCCGACACTGTTTGAAGATCTCTCTGCCAGACTTCAGAGGTTTGAGGAAATCAATGAACTCTCGCGTCGCATGGTCGCTGTCCGCAGAGGAATGTCGGCCTGATGAGGAGCTGGGACTTGGGCTCGACTGCGTGTCGAAAGGAGCAGCATCTGGAGGAAGACATTTAATGTTACTTTAATCATCGGTGTAAATGCTTAAAGCATCTTTTTCTACTATTTCTACACCACACGCAGCGGTTGGTGCAATGCGCCGCAGACTAACATCCTATTTAACCTGACTGTGCGCAGGTTAGTGAGCCACAAATCCAGGGAAGTAATTGAACTGAAAACACAAGATTATTGCGCTCAAGTCCGGGTGACGCAGTCTGGTTTTAATTTTCAAATATTTTTTCCAGTAAAAGATGTCAGCGGAACCATTTCCACAAAACGAGGCCAGAGAAACACTTGTTGAGTGCAATCAATGACGAATAAAAAAAAAAAAAAAATTCTCAAATTCCCAACAGTAATTTTCACACTATGAAGAACAGACAGGAGCCTTTCTCGCGGGTGTGCCTGCGGTATCTGCAAACATCATGTACCTTTTTTTGATGGTGTTTTAGTGGATGGAGTAAAAAACTTTGTGACTGTGTTGACTTTGCTGGACTTCTCCTTTGTTTTTCTTTCCTCAAACTTGCTGAACGGTGTGATGGCAGGCTGTGATTGGGTCCTCTGTTGTCTGCTTGCATACGCTTCCTCTTCCTCTCTCTGCAGCCTGTGAGGAAAAAAAAAAAAGAAGAAAAAAAAGACGTTATAGCCGGAGACAATTTTTTTTCAGACGGGACATGAAGCCGACTAAAACAAAGAGGTAAGAGAACAAGAACGCAGCGTTCGTTGAAACGAAGAAACGGGCAAACCTCTCGGCGAGCGCCCAGTCTTCTTGGATCTGTTTTTGCCTGTCTCGCTGATTTTCCTCTCGCCAGCACTTGGAGCACAGGCCCTGCCACGCAGTGTTGCCGTAAAAACCACATCCTTTCGTGCAAAGCAGCTCTGACTGGTCCAGATGAATCCCACGCCGCTGGCTCATCATCCTTCAACAGAGGAAAGGAAAGGACTGCTGTGGGGGAAGGAAGGAAGGAAGGAGGGAAGGAGGGAAGGAGGGGGACACACCAGAAGAAATACATCTTTAAAACAACAAGTAGTCCCAACTTGAGTTTTGTCTTGTGTTAAAAGATCTGGATCCACTATTGTAAAAACAACAACAACAACATCCAGACACCAATTTTCCACAGAACTGAAGTCTTGACTTTCACCCGCTTTACGTGACTGAACGCTGCAGCGGTTTAATTTATCACGGTCCAAAAACGTTATATGAAAACCCGACCGGATCTGTGTGGATTTATTTTGAGGGTGCGGCGAGTTAATTTCAACAACACCGAAGAAAAACGTCTCCCAACATCCGACGATCTCGGTTAGCATTCGCTGGCTAATAGTTAGCAACCGGTTCACACACACACACACACACACACACACACACACGTTTACCGCGTATTCTCTCAAAACAGCAACGGTGACGAATGCTTCGTCATTTCCAACAAACATTTATATTTCTAAAGAGGGTGTCGCACCGCGATGTCTTTGTCAAACTCAACAACAACAACAACAATCAACGAGCTAATCTGCAGCTAGCCGGTGTTTATCAAAGCTAATTACAGAGCTACGTTAGCTCGCACAGGTAACTCGCCAGATGAACGGAACATTAATGACGAGGTCTATTTTGGCGACGTGAATTTTGTGTCAACATACACTCTCATTCGTGTCAACAAGGTCACGTTATCGTCGCTCCCTCTTCAGTTTACATTAGCCAAGCAGCTAGCTTCGTCCCACAGCCATTTTGTCTGACAGCTATTTCTTCTTCGCTGATTTTTTTTTTTTTTTTTCGGTAGGTCAACTTTTATCGCCACCTCGCGTCACCTTGTGATCACTGCATGTTTCTCGACTCACTCGTTGTTGTTGTTTTTTTTTTACATCCAGTAACTCCTGTCATTAAAAACCTGTTGTCTCCTTTAAATTCTGCTTGAGAGTACATTTTAGCACTCAAACTGCACTTACTAAAAATAGTCAGCGACCTCAGACTAAACTCGGATGGAAATAAAGTCGCAATTCTCATCCTCTTAAATTTAAGCACAGCCTTTGATACAACTGACCCTGATATCCTGATCGATTGTTGTGAGAAGTTGGTTGGTCTGTCTGACAGTGTCTTAAACTGGTTCCAAACATCAACAAGGCAGGACGTTTTATGTCAACATTGCAGAGCATGTGTCTAAGAAACATGACAGCTGCTTCAGGTGGTAAAGTTTTGCACTTGTGTAAAAGGTGCTATACAAATAAAATTATTATTAATTAGATAGATAGATAGATAGATAGATAGATAGATAGATAGATAGATAGATAGATAGATAGATAGATAGATAGATAGATAGATAGATAGATAGATAGATAGATAGATAGATAGATAGATAGATAGATAGGGGACATTTTTTCGCTATTACGTTATTATGAAGCTTCACTTTTAAAACACACCTCATGATCTCGCAGCACTAATAGAACTCCAAGTGGTTTTAGTCATAATTTAAAGTAGGTTGCTGGCACATACCCGGAAACCACAGTGGTTATCATCTCAGCCGTTACGCATTACGCACGACCCACACTGGTTGTAGGAAGCTGAGGAGTTTTCACATGTAACCTACCGACTTCAGTTTGAACAGTTTAGTGATACAATACTTGAGCTATGGCAGGTAAGAGTCCACGGTCTGGTCTAAATGTAGGACTACTTTGCTGGTCATTCGTCGTGGCATTCATGTGTTGGCGGCTTCAATATGCAGGTGATCAGCCATGAAACAAATACGGAAGAGGTCTGTGTTGCGAAAGCAATGAGGACGACAGCGATCAGAAATATGTAATATGTATTCTTAGACTTTCTTAAAGTAACAAAGAAAGCACATCAAAGAAAAGTCTCAGTATTTAGGTTTTGGTTTTGCATGGCACGTAAACTATAGTTTCAGTTTTATGGATTATCAATCCCGCCCGCACTGTGCTGTTACTTAGTCCTTTTACTTGCTTAGACCAAGGGAAGAAAATTACTTAATGCAACATTGACTGGTTTTTAAAATGTAGCTATAATAACACGTTTTGTTTATTGAAATAACGTGTTACGTTACAAATTGCTTGTAGCCGGCACAGACTGTCATTAGAAGTGCTTGATATGAATAAGGCTAACTATTAATGCGAGATAATGCGGATGACCAAAGTGCGAAGGTGAGCTGATGAGCGTTTTTTATTGTAGTATTTGCTTTGTTCCAACTGAAACGATGGCACATTATTTTCAAAACAGGCATCACTGATGGTCTAATTATGTCTGATCATCATAAAATACTGGATTATGAGAAATTGTCACGAAATTATAAACAGGACTGCGTGAATTGTTGAAATCTTTTTTTTTTTGGGAGATTATTGGTTTTCAAAGGAAAGCACTTTTTTTTAAACCTTTATTTAAATGACTTTAAGAAGCAACAGTTTGAATGTTACCATGTTTTGTTGCATATTTCCTATTCTAGAGGAGCTTCAGAGGGTAAGGTACAAGTTTGTGGAAAAAGTGTCCAAGGAAGTGATCTGTCAGCTCCTGGACGACCTTTTGAATGATCATGTAGTGAATGATGGTGAGAGTGAATCAATACTGGAGGAGAACCGGACCCGAGTAGAGAAGGCTCGCAGTCTCATTGACACAGTGAAGAAGAAAGGGGATGCAGCCAGTTGGAAGATGATTGCTCACCTTCAACGCCGAGACAATACACTTCACTCCCTGCTGGGTCTGTCCTGTAGTCAGCCTGCTTAGCCAGGTGAGTGATCTTCAAATTCATCTTATTTTAAATGAAAACATATTAATATCATGACTCCAGGTGAAAACAGAAACATAATAGAAATACCTCTTTTGAAACATTGATGTTGTGTTTTGTCATTCCCAGCTGCAGAGCCCAAAACGGACCAGAAGTGGTCAACCAAACTCACCCCGACCACCGAGGCATTTTGGAGGGAAAAACTGAATGACAAAAATGTTAGTAATGCACAAAAGCCATATCAAATTAAATATTTCATTACAACTTAATTGATAGATTTCTTTCAGCTATTTGCCCTTAGTGTAAGCAATAAAAAATAAAAATGTTATGCAATAAGTAGCCTATTTTTCACACATCTCAGTTTAGTTCACATTAATGTTTGTTGTTTAACAAGAATTTTTCTTATCAGAGTTTTTTAATGATCTTGTTTTTGTTTAACTTGCTCTCTTTAAATTTATTTTTCAGGTTTATCCTGCATTGAAAACATCCCTAGTAAAGCGAGTGGCCCTGCTAATCACTAAGATAAACACCACAGGGCAAGTGGTAATTGTGTTTCTGTTTTATCTTGCTTAATTTTGTACTCTTTTGAAACACACAGGTCATGCGCCGCTTTGAAGGAGATGTCTTCTCTGCCAGCAAAAGACAGATGCCAACCAAAGACAGATGCACGCTAACAAAACGCTTCTACTTCTTTCCTGGCCTTTCTGTAGTTTAACACCAAACTTTTAAGTGCCAATGTCTTTTTAATGAAAAACTTAAAAGATTGCATTTGCAATCAAAAAACAAATGTTTGAGTAAAACCATATGAACTGACAATAAAATGATCTGGGTTGTAAACAAATGATCACTTACAGTTTTGTTCAAAGACTTGAGAATTTTCCTTTTTTATTGTGTCACAAAAAATTGTAACTCCCAATCAGACCTCTTGTTGTGAGTTCAAAACTCTTGGTTGACAGGTGAATTGGGTGTAATGGACAGCATCTACACTAATGACGGAGACAAGAATTTCTTCTACATTTGACTGTAGAGGACTGTATGTTGAGCTACATGCTGGTCAGACATTATATTGCTCTTTTCTATTGAAATGCTTTCAAATGTAGCAGCATTATTATCACTATGAAATGGTTTCTATTATTTGTATTTCATGTTGCCATCTCTTTTTTTTAAAGAATGGCATAGAGGGCTGTCATCTTGTCATGAAGCCCTTCTCTAGGCTAAAGTTACACACACTTGGCTAGAGACATGACTAAGTTAGTTATGGTTAGCTACTCATGCAACCCGTTATCAGCAAAACGTGAAATAGATACACCAGTCCACTACAGCAAAACATGAAATAGCCACACTTTGGCCTCTCAGGGTTGCAGTTTCACGTTTTCCTGTAGTAGACGAAAAATGAAACCTACTGTATGCATACAGCCATGTGATTTACAGGAAAATGAAACTTTTAGGAAAAACACATGGTTGGAGTTAATAAAAAAGATCATTGCTTGGGTTACAACAACAACAACAACAACAACAAAAACATGGTTGAGGTTAGGAAACAAAAACCAACTTAAGAATATTATTGCCACCTCCTGGATTCAAACATCTGCCTTTTTTTGGTAACAAGGTACCTTACAGTCTGGAGGATAAAATGGCTTCTTTCAACTTAAAATTGTCTTTATAGATTTTTATAGAAAACACTACCTTAGTTGTAATTTCACCAACCTCAACTACGTTGGTCACAGAAAGCGTATGCAGGCTCGGGGACCCAAGAGGGTGTGGGTCTCTGTCCTGAAGCATCTGTTAATAATCCTCGGTGACAAGTCAGTCAAAAATGGCTGCGGTGAGAAGCAAATGACGATAAAGTGATGCAAAATGGTCAGACATGGTTATAAGAATTACACAGAACATGATAATACATGATAATGGAGTAAATGTGTATTTGAAACTTGTAATATTTTGTCTTGGTATAGGCAGAAGGTCATAAAAATTCAGTGTTTTCACTGAGAGGAAAGGGGAACTGCAGAGTCAAGACGAGAGCTGAAAGTGAAGTGGATATAGTCACCCCACGGAAATACATTTTAGCACTCAAACTGCACTTACTAAAATAGTCAGCGACCTCAGACTAAACTCGGATGAAAATAAAGTCGCAATTCTCATCCTCTTAAATTTAAGCACAGCCTTTGATACAACTGACCCTGATATCCTGATCAATTGTTGTGAGAAGTTGGTTGGTCTGTCTGACAGTGTCTTAAACTGGTTCCAAACATCATCAAGGCAGGACGTTTTATGTCAACATTGCAGAGCATGTGTCTAAGAAACATGACAGCTGCTTCAGGTGGTAAAGTTTTGCACTTGTGTGAAAGGTGCTATACAAATAAAATTATAGATAGATAGATAGATAGATAGATAGATAGATAGATAGATAGATAGATAGATAGATAGATAGATAGATAGATAGATAGATAGATAGATAGATAGATAGATAGATAGATAGATAGATAGATAAGGGACATTTTTTTCCGCTATTAGGTTATTATGAAGCTTCACTTTTAAAACACACCTCATGATCTCGCAGCACTAATAGAACTCCAAGTGGTTTTAGTCATAATTTAAAGTAGGTTGCTGGCACATACCCGGAAACCACAGTGGTTATCATCTCAGCCGTTACGCATTACGCACGACCCACACTGGTTGTAGGAAGCTGAGGAGTTTTCACATGTAACCTACCGACTTCAGTTTGAACAGTTTAGTGATACAATACTTGAGCTATGGCAGGTAAGAGTCCACGGTCTGGTCTAAATGTAGGACTACTTTGCAGGTCAGTCATCGTGGCATTCATGTGTTGGCGGCTTCAATATGCAGGCGATCAGCCATGAAACAAATACGGAAGTGGTCTGTGTTATGAAAGCAATGAGGACGACAGCGATCAGAAATATGTAATATGTATTCTTAGACTTTCTTAGATTAACAAAGAAAGCACATCAAAGAAAAGTCTCAGTATTTAGGTTTTGGTTTTGCATGGCACGTAAACTATAGTTTCAGTTTTATGGATTATCAATCCCGCCCGCACTGTGCTGTTACTTAGTCCTTTTACTTGCTTAGACCAAGGGAAGAAAATTACTTAATGCAACATTGATTGGTTTTTAAAATGTAGCTATAATAACACGTTTTGTTTATTGAAATAACGTGTTACGTTACAAATTGCTTGTAGCCGGCACAGACTGTCATTAGAAGTGCTTGATATGAATAAGGCTAACTATTAATGCGAGATAATGCGGATGACCAAAGTGCGAAGGTGAGCTGATGAGCGTTTTTTATTGTAGTATTTGCTTTGTTCCAACTGAAACGATGGCACATTATTTTCAAAACAGGCATCACTGATGGTCTAATTATGTCTGATAATCATAAAATACTGGATTATGAGAAATTGTCACGAAATTATAAACAGGACTGCGTGAATTGTTGAAATCTTTTTTTTTTGGGAGATTATTGGTTTTCAAAGGAAAGCACTTTTTTTTTTAACCTTTATTTAAATGACTTTAAGAAGCAACAGTTTGAATGTTACCATGTTTTGTTGCATATTTCCTATTCTAGAGGAGCTTCAGAGGGTAAGGAACAAGTTTGTGGAAAAAGTGTCCAAGGAAGTGATCTGTCAGCTCCTGGACGACCTTTTGAATGATCGTGTAGTGAATGATGGTGAGAGTGAATCAATACTGGAGGAGAACCGGACCCGAGTAGAGAAGGCTCGCAGTCTCATTGACACAGTGAAGAAGAAAGGGGATGCAGCCAGTTGGAAGATGATTGCTCACCTTCAACACCGAGACAATACACTTCACTCCCTGCTGGGTCTGTCCTGTAGTCAGCCTGCTCAGCCAGGTGAGTGATCTTCAAATTCATCTTATTTTAAATGAAAACATATTAATGTCATGATTACAGGTGAAAACAGAAACATAATAGAAATACCTCTTTTGAAACATTGATGTTGTGTTTTGTCATTTCCAGCTGCAGAGCCCAAAACGGACCAGAAGTGGTCAACCAAACTCACCCCGACCACCGAGGCATTTTGGAGGGAAAAACTGAATGACAAAAATGTTAGTAATGCACAAAAGCCATATCAAATTAAATATTTCATTACAACTTAATTGATAGATTTCTTTCAGCTATTTGCCCTTAGTGTAAGCAATAATTTTTTTTTTAAATGTTATGCAATAAGTAGCCAATTTTTCCACACATCTCAGTTTAGCTCACATTAATATTTGTTGTTTAATAAGAAGTTTTCTTATCAGAGTCTACAGTTTAATGATCTTGTTTTTGTTTAACTTGCTCTCTTTAAATTTATTTTTCAGGTTTACCCTGCATTAAAAACATCCCTAGTAAAGCGAGTGGCCCTGCTAATCACTAATATAAAGTTTACTTATGAGAATAACAGAAATGGAGCTGAAAAAGACCAGGAGAAAATGGAGGAACTGCTTTCAGATCTGGGGTATGAGGTGGTCAAACACACTAACCTCACTGGAAAGGTTCGTAATAAAATCTCAAATTTAAGAACACATACTTGGTATGTTATGATTCGGAAACTGAAGCTTTAACTTCCCGTGTTCTCACAGGCAATTGATGACGCTCTGATTAAGTTCTCTAAACATCAAAAAATCAAAGAGACAGACAGTGTGGTGGTGGTTATCATGTCTCATGGGAAACTGGGAGTAGTTTGTGGTGTCGATTGTAAAAAGGACATATCTGGTGACGAGAAACCAGATGAGTTCCCCATCAACAACATTTTCAAACACCTGAACTCAAAGGAATGTCCAGCGCTGTTGAACAAACCCAAGGTCATCATCATCCAGGCCTGCAGAGGAGGTGATTCTCATTTATTGTTGCTGGTACACCAAACCACAACTAGAATGAATTTAGGAATGTGGTAGTGCCTTCTTATCTTAAAATTATGTTGCATATCTTTCAGCTGAGAAAGGATCTGAACTTGTTAGTGATAATCCAAACCAAGATGTGCCACAGCCAGGTCCGTCCTCAAGTGCAGTTGAAGGAAATATAGAGGATGATAAAATGCGATATGTACACACAGAAAAAGACTTCACTTCTCTTCTTTCCTGCACCCCTGGTGAGTTTAACGGAAAGGTTATCAGATCTTATTCTGAAGCTTATAACTCAGTGAAGATAAACATTAATAATCTGCAGTGAAAACGGATGATAACAGTTACTGTGCTACATATCGTAAAAACTAAATGTATTTCCCATTTCTGAATTTTTTTATTCCTGCAGATACTGTGTCATATAGACACAGCGATCATGGGTCTTTCCTCATCCAGTATATTGTTGATGTATTCAACACCTGCGCACATGAGGATGACATTGAGGAGCTTTTCACAAAGGCAAGTTTTGCAAGTGCAAACTCTCTTATAGATCTAAGTGTGCATTTATAATGTGTGTAAGTGCAAAGTAATATCGGTGGTAAGGTAAACACCACAGGGCAAGTGGTAATTGTGTTTCTGTTTTATCTTGCTTAATTTTGTACTCTTTTGAAACACACAGGTCATGCGCCGCTTTGAAGGAGATGTCTTCTCTGCCAGCAAAAGACAGATGCCAACCAAAGACAGATGCACGCTAACAAAACGCTTCTACTTCTTTCCTGGCCTTTCTGTAGTTTAACACCAAACTTTTAAGTGCCAATGTCTTTTTAATGAAAAACCTAAAAGATTGCATTTGCAATCAAAAAACAAATGTTTGAGTAAAACCATATGAACTGACAATAAAATGATCTGGGTTGTAAACAAATGATCACTTACAGTTTTGTTCAAAGACTTGAGAATTTTCCTTTTTTATTGTGTCACAAAAAATTGTAACTCCCAATCAGACCTCTTGTTGTGAGTTCAAAATTCTTGGTTGACAGGTGAATTGGGTGTAATGGACAGCATCTACACTAATGGCGGAGACAAGAGTTTCTTCTACACTTGACTGTAGAGGACTGTATGTTGAGCTACATGCTGGTCAGACAACATTATATTGCTGTTTTCTATTGAAATGCTTTCAAATGTAGCAGCATCATTATCACTATGAAATGGTTTCTATTATTTGTATTTCATGTTGCCATCTCTTTTTTTTTTTTAAAGAATGGCATAGAGGGCTGTCATCTTGTCATGAAGCCCTTCTCTAGGCTAAAGTTACACACACTTGGCTAGAGACATGACTAAGTTAGTTATGGTTAGCTACTCATGCAACCCGTTATCAGCAAAACGTGAAATAGATACACCAGTCCACTACAGCAAAACATGAAATAGCCACACTTTGGCCTCTCAGGGTTGCAGTTTCACGTTTTCCTGTAGTAGACGAAAATGAAACCTACTGCATGCATACAGCCATGTGATTTACAGGAAAATGAAACTTTTAGGAAAAACACATGGTTGGAGTTAATAAAAAGATCATTGCTTGGGTTACAACAACAACAACAACAACAACAACAACAAAAACATGGTTGAGGTTAGGAAACAAAAACCAACTTAAGAATATTATTGCCACCTCCTGGATTCAAACATCTGCCTTTTTTGGTAACAAGGTACCTTACAGTCTGGAGGATAAAATGGCTTCTTTCAACTTAAAATTGTCTTTATAGATTTTTATAGAAAACACTACCTTAGTTGTAATTTCGTCAACCTCAACTACGTTGGTCACAGAAAGCGTATGCAGGCTCGGGGACCCAAGAGGGTGTGGGTCTCTGTCCTGAAGCATCTGTTAATAATCCTCGGTGACAAGTCAGTCAAAAATGGCTGCGGTGAGAAGCAAATGATGATAAAGTGATGCAAAATGGTCAGACATGGTTATAAGAATTACATAGAACATGATAATACATGATAATGTGTATTTGAAACTTGTAATATTTCGTCTTGGTATAGGCAGGAGAAGGTCATAAAAATTCAGTGTTTTCACTGAGGAAAGGGGAACTGTAGAGTCAAGACGAGAGCTGATAGAAAGTGAAGTGGATACAATCACCCCACAGAAATAGGACGTATTAGAAAAAAGTTGAGTCACATCTGAAAAACACCAACTTTATGAGATGGAAACATCTTGGAAAAAGGGGCCTTAGGGATTATGAGAAATCAACCTATCACTGTCTTATTCCTGTGTCTCTAATATGGAAAGTCCAAACAAGGACAGGGCAAAGACTTGATCTTTAGAATTGAGATGAATAGACCTCAAATCAATGGCCAGAGAAAACCCATGAACTAAAACAAATAAAATGCGCAAATGTTTCTCACTCAGCGGAACAGAATCAGCCTTTAAAATAAAGGAGAATAAAGGAAATGATGTACAGTTTCAAAGGTGCCACTGGATTCAGACCTTACATTTCAGAGTACAGGTTGTGTGTTCTCAGTAGCTAAAACCTGAGCGGCGTCACAGATCACATCACATGGGCTGAAACTGAAACATAGCATCGAGGCAGAGTGGTAAACATGTCACAGGTTTGAAAGCTTTGAGAGGTCTAAAGAGTTGTTCGTCATTCAAATCTTTATATTTTTCCTATACAGTAGGTGGCACTTGTGATTTAAAAGCCCAGCAGTTTATAATGACACAGTGAGTCTCTAAAGTGTGTAGCATACGATTTATTGTAGATATCTGGCCTGCTGCTGACTCTTAAATCCACAAGACAAACAAAGGGAACAAAATTAAGTGAAGTAAATCCATTCATGCCTGAGAGGTGTAACAGCAGTGTCCTCAACACAGTATAACTTCCATGTATAAAAGAGTGGCTTGTTTTTAAAATTCAGCATGAGTGAAAAGAAGATCTTTCCTTGATTCCCTGTCCTTTTAGTTTTTTTCATTTTGTCAAAGCTTATTTTTAATGTTAGAAAACAATAATAATAACGAGACAGTTAAGTACAGTTTGCTGCACACTATTACAATAATAATAACGAGACAGTTAAGTACAGTTTGCTGTCCTTTACTTTAGTGCTTCCACTTCCTTCTATACTTTACACCCAGTGAGATTTTTTTTAGCAGAATACAACAGTAGAGATATGGGTGCTAGAGAGCGCTGTGCTGCAGATTGATACAACGAATTTGGTGGAGAATGTCCCTCATTCCTGGAGTATTTCGGTTTAGTTGCTGTTTGTGTTTATCCTCTAACCTAAAAACCTTAAAACTAATATTGTATAGGTCCTCTTCATGCCACTAAAACAGCTCTGATTTGTCAAGGCATGGACTCCACAAGACCTCTGAAGTTTGTTTGTTTGTTTGTTTGTTTGTTTGTTTAGGTAGGTGGGATGTGTCAAGGTGATATTTTTATGAATGCCAGGGACCCAGGGTTTCCCAGCAGAACATTACCCAGAGCATCACGCCATCTCAACCGGCTTGTGTTTTCCCCCGATGCACCCTGCTGCCACCTCTTCCCCAAGAAGACAGCGCACCCGCACACGGCCATCCACCATGTAAAAGAAAACATGACTCATCAGTCCAGGCCTCCTTCTTTCATTGTTCCACGGTCTGAAGCTCACATGCCCACTGTTGGAGCTTTTGGTGGTGAACAGGGGTCAGCACAGGCACTCTTGTCTAGTCTGCAGCTACACAGCCCCATGAACAACAAGCTCCAATTTCTTCTGAACCTTTCTATCAGCCAGCATTAAGGTTTTCAGCAGTTCGTGCTACAGTAGCTCTTCTGTTGGATCAAACCACATAGGAGAGCCTTTACTTCCCACCCACATCACTGAGTTTTGGGCGCCCATGACCATTTCTTCATTGCCTTTCTTGGACCACTTTTGGTAGGTACTGACCACTGCAAACCAGGAACACCCCACCAGACCTGTTGTTTTGAAGACACTCTGACCTTCGTCAGTAGTCAAAGCCCTCGTCAAACTCACTCAGATCTTTATGCTTGCTCCTTTTTACGACTTCATAAACTGACTGTTCACTTGCTGCTTTACTTGTCTTAATGTTGTGGTTGTTGGGTGTTGTTCCCAGAAAAACGATGGACTTCTGGAAACATCCTGCTTCTGTAAGAGCGTTTACAGTAAGCAAAGCACAAACTCTGAAAAAGGTTTTCCAGACAAACTTTACTTGAAAAAAAAATCCAAACAGAACTCCATTTAAACAAACCAAACAATGTCTTCACATTACAACACAAAGGCAACAAGTTGAGTAGGCAACATGGTAACATGGTTGCAGTCTGTGCATGTCTGATGTGTCCTAAAAACTGACATTAAAGTATTTTACATCGCTACTTTGACTTCATGCTGATGCTGTCATTGACTCATGAAGTTCACTCATAGAAATAAATAGAGAAGTAGCGTTACAGACTATGCACTGTTTAAAGCTTGGGGTTTGTAAAAAAAAAAAAGAAAAAAAGAGAGAGACATAAATCAAAAAGGGTTTGTCACTTATAGACCAGGATTATCAATCCAACCAGACTAGACTTCATTTGAATATCTTATTGGAACACACTGGCAGTGTTAGAGAGCTTTATATCAGTTTACAAAACAAAGACACAGGTGGCTGGTTACAAGCACTCAGGTTTTCATTCCATGACTCACACTCACGCTCAGACATTGAGCTACAAATGAACACCCACATACCCTCTTTCACATAAATGCATGCATGCACTCGCTCACACACTGGAGCCACGGTCAGAAATGCTGCACAACTCGTAAGGCCAGATGAAGTTAAGTACAGTAGCGATACAAAAAAGTTTGGCAGTGTGACGATTCTACGAGCAAAATATCCAACGTCAGTACAGCTATGTTCTGTTTGTTGTGTTCCCCTTTGCAACAGCATACAAAACACCACTTTACAGCAAAATAAACCATGCAGGGCTTTCAAAGGGAGGTAGAAGACATCAGAGAGAGAAAGTAAAAAGGCTAAAAAAGATAAATAAATATGTAAATAAACTACAAATAACAGCTTTAAAGACACTTCAGATGAGTGACCTGTCACTTTGCCTATACAATACAAAATAGACATTACAACTGAATCAGTGTCATATTTAGAGGTTGGAATGTATTAGTATAGCATTACATATCATTTAGTATCTTTTTCATTCAAGAAACATCATATCTTTGACAACAATCAACACTTGAATAAACAGTTTGCAGCACCACACATTTACAAAATAGCAACTCATGCGAAAACACCTCTGGCCCTTTACACTGTGTGTAAAATGCATCGCACATTACGTAACGCATCTTGTGCTGAACATGTAATAGATTGCATTCATGAAAACAGGAAATTGAAAATGTGAATCTGTTGTGGTTTTGCTCTGTTGAGTGTGTGTAGCTCTGTGTTCGTTTGTGTGTCTTTTAGTGTGAGGTTTAGGCCAGTGTTCCCCCAATGATGGACGCAATGACAATCCCCAAAACCACACAGCATATAATAATCATAATTTTCTTCTACATAGTGTTAACAAGAAAAAAGAAAAATCATCCAAAGCAGCAAATGGGGGGCAGAGGAAAACATATTAGAAATATGACTTAGACTTTACTTTAACATGTTAAAGTGTTTATAATAATCAGAACAAAATGCAGTTTAGAAGAAAAGCAGATATGAAGACAGCTATTCAGAGAGAGAGATTTCAATTTATTGTATTTGATGATGTTGTTGGAGTGTGACTTGGTTTAAATGCATTTCCACATCTTCTGCATTTTGTTCAGCACATTAAACAACAAAGCTTCAGATGTATAATAACATATTCACACATGCCACAAACATGAATCATCTCACATTTAAAAGCCACTAGTGGAATGTAGGAATCCTCAATTTTGGAACCACCTGGTGGTCGCATTTAAAAATGGTAGCAGATGGATAGTAGAAATCCACACAGTGACTTTAAAGCAAACTTGTAAAACTTGTATTCTCAGCATGCATTACTCCACTTGAATTTATAAACAGCGAGGGTCTAACATTTCAAACCCTGCGGACTCAACAGTCCGTTCTTAAAGGAATAGTTTGACATTTTGAGAAATGGACTTATTTGCTTTCAGCTGATTTATGAGAGGATCGACACCACTGTCATTTATGAGAAATAAAAAGCTGGAGGCGGCAGCTTGTAAATTAAACTTAGTATAAAGAAAGTAGGAGGGGATGTATGGGGAAAAAAGTGGGAACCAAATCCGCCTACCAGCACCTCTTAGTCTTATTGTTCATTGACCCAAAAATCATTTTCCCAATAGAACACAGTTATAAAAAAGATATGTCTGTCAACACAACACTATCCACTGAAACAAGGTCAATTATCACATTTTGTATTGTGAATTTATAAATAATGATGGTTCTTTATTTGTAAAACTTTACCAAAGCCAAGAAAAGTTCTTGTACATGTGAGACGGCATCCCTGTGTAGCAAAAGAAACCCTAATCTGCCTCAAAATGCAGAAGCAGGCCTGGAAGCTAGAAAACACTTCAGGGGCTGGTATTTCTGTATGTTTTTATAATACATCCATTGCATTTATGTGCTAGACTATTTATTGGCTGGTTGCAGCCAGTCCAGCACATAACCACATGTAAAACCACAACAGCTTTTTTTTTTTTTTTTAACCCATCCATCTTTTTTCTTAGAAAAATGTGTCATGTAACTCTTGGCAAGAAAGTGAATGAGTGCATTTTCAAAAATATTGAACTGCTCCTTTAATGCTATTATATCAGGTTCGCAATTATTCATATTTAAGTATGAGACAGTGTGTTTGTGATGAAACATGCAAAGCTTTTCAACACACCACAGAGCATGCACATGACAAATCTATGTTAATCATGACACAAGCAGAAAGCGACATTTCATCAAGGTGTGCAACTGCTCAGAGAGAAACTGGACAGATTTGCAGACCAGTAATGTAACCCAGCTTTCCAGTTCTCAAACAGTTACAATGCTGACTGAACAGTAGGCCACATTTTAACAGATGAACAGTTGTGCGTGTAGCGTCTTTCTTTGGTAGTCACATGGCTCTTTAGGAAGCATGGCATCCTGCTCTGTGTTCCCTGTGGGTATTTCTTAGGGTCCTAACTGAGTCCCACTGCGAGGGAAATAATGAGGATGGTCAGACATGCTGCAACACAACCTCCTATCAGGATCACCTTCTGCATGGGGGAGCCGGGGGGAGGGAACAAGGAGAACAAAGTGTCAGATAATGGTTCAGTGGATGTAGGACAGAATGGAGAGAGAGAGAGAGAGCGAAAGAGAGAGAAAGAGAGAAAGAAAGAAAGAAAGAAAGAAAGAAAGAAAGAAAGAAAGAAAGAAAGAAAGAAATTGCTGTTGCAAAGTCATTTATTATGAATGGGGAAAAGGTCATGTAGATGGCAGGTGTGAACCTTGGTTAAACCATGGATGACATTTCTGTATCTTTGAGTGCTATTATAGACATGAACCAAGAGGTGGCAGAATTGTTCCGCTGTAGGGCAGGTTGTTAAACCAAGGAAGGACAATCAATTTGAAAAGTATTTGAAAAGTATTGGTCAAGTAACCTGGTGAAAATCCATCTTAACGAATTGTAGACCAGCTTTCAGTGTTTTTTGTCTGCTGCACTCCGACACACCCCTCAACAGCGAGTGTGGCTCTGTCCAAGTAACAAAATCCAGCTAGCAGCACCTCCACAGTCCACAAGTCAACATATTTTGTTTCATTCATAAATAACTGTGAAAATGTCCATTTCTATGCTTATGATTGGTGTATTAAAACCGCAGGAGTTTGCATTTGTTCCTCTAATGGTTTGCATGGTAACACACTGGATCTTTCTAACATTTATGGAGTACTTTAACTTGTTACTTGGTTATCAGATTTCACAACCCCTCAGCAGCATGTGGTATTCAGGTGTTACGGCTTACTCAGGTTGTTCCATGTCCTGCTAGATTATTGCTATTATAACTGTTTTTATGTATATTTTTTCCTATAAATATAAATACATGTATTGTTGTTCTTAACAAAACATATTTTTATCAGGTACAATTTTAGATATGCACCCTGGAAACTGCAGGAGTACCCACAGATGTACAGGGCACATGGCCCTGGTTGAGTCACTAATGAGGACCAGCTACACCGGCAGGATCTCATTTTAATGCACAAACACGTCCCGCCGGCAGGGCACTTACCTTTTTATTATTGCTATTCACTATGTCCAGTAGTCGAAGCTGTTAGTTGGAGTTTAGGTATGTGCAGGTAAGTTTTATATCAACACAGCAGTGTCACGGTCGCTTTCAAGACTTCGTATGGTTCCCAATAAAGTGTGACATATATTTCCCCTTCCAATATTGTATACTTATGGTTTGGAGTCACATCTTCTATGTAGGCTATCTGAACATGTCTTTTTTTTTTAAAAATGTTTCAAAACTGCATGTTTGATCAAAAATAAAAATTATTTCTACCAATGATCAACATCTATTAAACTTGGCTGGTTTATTCTTAAATTACAATGGATAGAGAATATGCTGGGAAATGGGGGGGAGGGAAGGCCAAGAAACATATGCACGGGGCCAATCGCATTTATGTTACTCTGCAGCAGATAGTTTACTATGAGAGTGAGTGAGAAAGCGAGAGAGACTGATTCATGTTCTTTTGCACATAAGTTACCGACATAACACGCCCATAAACTCTGATTAGCCTATTTGCATCATAACATTAGTGAATGGATGCAGCCAATAAATAAGACAGGGTCTGCTGTTGTCACAATTTGATTTTCAAGAATAGATAAAAAAAAAAAAAAAAAAAAAAAAAATGTATGCACAGTGTGTAGAGGATTATGGCTGCCGGCGCCAGTGATGTGGACAATGTCAAATACACTCACAGCACGCACACTCCATAATGCAGAACACATGACAGGTGAGCATGCAAACAGATGACAACCATCACTGCACTTCACTTTGCACATGCAGTGTTTCTGAAGTTATCAATCATGTTCTCATGTGATAGCATGTTTTTGCACATGCATTGTTTTGTTTAATGAGCAACTCACCCTCCGGGCTTTACTCTGGTATTTAACCGCCTTCTTAGTGTCTGATACTGCCCTCTCCACATAGTCTACTGAGTGCTCCACATTGTATTCTATGCGGTCTATCATTTCCCCCTAAGAGAGGTTAGTTACAGAGGAGGTGTAGAAGACATGCAGACAGGAGGAAGAAAGAGGGAGCCAGATGTGTAGGCAGGAAGGAGGAGCGGATACAGACAGGCGATGTGAGGAGTAAAGGGTGAATGAGGAGGGGAAGCAAAAAGAAGATAGAGGAGAGGGAGAGGGGGAAAAAAAGAGAAAAAACAATTATGTCACCCTTCTGCTGCTCTTTTTAAACTTTTTGCATTTTGGGATCCTCTCCTTTGCCTCCTCCACATATTCCTGGGCTTCTGAAACACTCCGCTCAATGTTGTTCACCAGCTCGCCCTGCACAAAAATAAGAGAATTAGTCAGAGAAGAAATGTGCCTAATCTCACATTCATCCTAACAACAGCAAAATTTTATTTCATAGACGTGTTTTTTGTCAGACTAGCCTGATGAATGTTTAGAATATTTTTCAATATATTTTTTTCTTTAGCTCTATTACATATTCTCTAGTGTCTTCCTTATAAAACAAATATTTTAGGGAATGGGACTGATTTTTATGTTGTGAGTGCTTTGAAAAATTATCTTTTTTCTTTGTCTGTTCATTTATATATCTACCCACATTCTTTTTCTTACTGAGGCTTGACGTTATGAAAGAGTTATTAATCATGTTAAAACCAGCATTGATCATCAATGAACACTTAAATTAGCTCTGCATTGCCCCAAGACCCTTCAACAATTTTGCATCCAAATTACTATGGAAGCAAACCGGTACGTTCAGCTCTCCATGCATGCCATACAACCAGAAAAAAATAAAGGAATTACAGGTAAATTACCTTGCTTTATCAGAAGGGGAGCAGCGTTCTCTGTTCTCTAGAGCTTAGAGTCATTGGAATGATGACAGTGTTGTGTTGTGGAGAAGAACAAAGAGGGGAAACAGTTTTGGGGACAGAGAGGGCAAAGCTGAGAAGGGTAATTTAACACTTAATAATAATCTGAAATAAAGAGGCCCTCAGAAAGCAAAGCTTAGTTATTGGAATTATTTGGAGTATATGCATGAAGACAGAATAAAAGAGCATATCCACAAACACAAAATGAAGCTGAATTATTAGACAAACAATTTAAACAATTACAATTTTAATGCAAATCACTAACATGCAACATCTCACTCACATTCCATTTGTAATAATTGACTGCATATTTCTGATGAGGGAAATAGCTCATCTCTGTGGGGGTTCGGCCCACAAACACACACACACACACACACACACACACACACACACACACACACACACACACACACACACACACACACACACACACACACACACACACACACACACACACACACACACACACACACGTAGTCACACATGCAGGCAGCAGGCCTTCCCTGAAGGTCTACACTTTACTAAGGAGAGCACTGGCAGCTCAACAATTTAAGAGAATCTACCTACATATCAGGATATTAGGAAACAAAATTTTATCCTGGATAAGGCTCTAAATGTTTCTTAATGTGCACCGATCAACATTTGCCACCAAATACAATTTTAAGTGACAAAATAACACTAATTCTGAACAATTCCAAATGTACAAATCCAAAGCCTCTAATATTTAGGTTTATAACTAAATGCTCAAACAAAACAGTGCCTCTCTTATGTTGCCAAACTGAAATTCCCAGATGTCAGATTGTCCTTCCGGCTCATAAACACAGCATGATAATTATTCTTAAAAAATGGTTTAATGGCAGAAATCCCACATACAGATATTCACCAAATTCCAATCAACTTATCCTTGAGCCAAAAACTATCTGTTCTCCAAAATCTGTCTAAATTTACTGCGTTATTTTGCAAACAGACAACCAGATGGAGCTGCAAACATAACCTCCTTCCAACTCTGTTGGCATAGATAGGCCTACATTTATACTAATATACTTTGCAACTTGTCTGTAAATGAAAAGAATGCCAGTTTCTGTCTATCTGAGGTATTGGAGTGTTAACAGGGAGAAGCAGTGCTGCTGCAGCTTGCTAGCATGCTTAGCTGGTTAATGATTTCACTATTGACAACACAGTGTTCTATTGAATCTCTACATTAGTCAGGGCTATTTTTTTAAACCACCATCCTGCATGTAGAAACGGTATTTATCTGTCATTTGGCAGATGGATTGTCAATTCAAAACGTATTTAGCATTTGGAAGTCTTTTTTAATTGCATGCATTTGGCTGAGCCCCAAACCACACAGCTGTATGAAGTAAGAAAGAGTGTTTTCACCTGGCTCTCCACCAGCATGGCCATGTCCATGAACATGTCGTGAAGCTCCCTGATACTGTTTTCCAGCTTGATGATCTCAGTGTGCCGCGTCTCAATCTCATTCATCGCTTGTTTGGTGATGTTGTCCATAATTATCTAAGAAGGTATGACCATGAAAAGAAAGATTTAGAGAGGAGGAAAATTCAATTTTCTCCTCTCAACATGATTTGCATGTGCATACATGCTGAATTTGTTCGTACTACTTACCCCCGAGGTAAAGATAGCAGGGTTGTCACTCTCCAACATGCTCTCCAGCTCGTCATTTGTTGTGTTTCTCCCAGCTAAATGGGAAAAAAAACAAACACATTCATAAACATCTGTAACAGAAAAGTGTGCCCATTGAAGGTGTTCAGAGATGCACTATAGGTTTACTGTAAGAAATAAAAAGTGTAAGCGCAGTGAAATTTGATTGAAAAGGTTCTCCAAACTAAGGTGGATGAAGTCCACATTAAGAAACACTAATAAAATGTCACCTCCTCCTTCATGTCTGCTTGATGACAAATTAAAACGGAAGCTGTGTGATTTTCTTTTACACATACTCTCTCGCCATCTGTCTCTACTGCCCATATGGTCTGATAACTTTTTTCCTCCATGTGTCTGGATGTAATGTGAAAATAACTTGTGCCAGAATTCAAGCTGAGCGTCTCTTACAGGAGTCAGAAACGGACGCCATGATAGAAACACAGGGACTGCAGAAGATATCAGTCTGTACCATCGAGGATCTGGATTCCAGCTGATTTAAATGTTACAAGGTGAAATGTGTGTGTGTGTGTGTGTGTGTGTGTGTGTGTGTGTGTGTGTGTGTGTGTGTGTGTGTGTGTGTGTGTGTGTTTGTGGATTTGTCAGTATACAACCAGGCATCTCAAATGTTTGGCTGAATATGATCTACAATAAGGTTCAGATAAAAAAATGTGCCACCAGCCTCCGGACATATATACTCTCAAGCCCTGACGTCACCTCACTCATATAAACACTGTCTGGTCACAACATTTACAGTCCTACAGTTCAAATACTATACTGAGTACACTCCTGCCTGAAGCAACCTGCTTAGCAGTTCAGACATCTTATTGTATCTCAATCCCACCTGTTTCACATTTGCCAGTGAGGTGTTATACACTTTTCCTGCCCAAATAAGGTCAGATTCAGCTGCATGTCAGATTCATTTGGAGATGATTAATGGAGTTAATTGTCTCCATGAGGTTGAAATTTTGTATTTTGTCCTTTAGATTTTGTCCTCCGCAGATCTGGATTTGAATGTTTTGAAGCTGTAATTGAAGAAAAAAAACTACTGATGCATTCTAATATTTGTCAATACATTAGTTCTTTACATCCTATCATAACACAAGTGTCATTAACCTCTACTGCTACAACAAGGATCCATGCATACGTTGCTTTAACAGGTCATGTGCAAATATTGAATCAAACATATCAGGCATGCTCAGTCAGTCCGCATACTGGTTCTGATCATCTCCTGACATTTCCCTTTTGATTGTCAGGATAGGCAGAAGATGAGTAAACAAGCCTCTAATCCTTTGTATGTGTAGCGATCTTAGTTTTAGGAGTAAAGGAAAGTCAAGGATATCACCTACTTATTCAGTCCCGTATTAAGTTTGCCTTAATACCCCGCGGCTCCCCATAATCTTCCTATCTACTAACCGTGTCTGCGCAACAGTATTTCTTCCTGTTGATGTGTTTGCTCTTCATCCATCTTTATTTTCCCCGACAGAGTCGTCCTACTTTGTATATATTACATACACCTACACTCATATCCTTGCGAATGAGCACTGAGTCCACCTGCAGAGGTGCTTCACTTGGGCTCCATTACTATCCCGCTGATACTGTAAGTCAAAGTCAGCCGTGGTCAACATCATCTCCAATCTTTCCTCTGCACATTTTAAATCCTCAGACTTGGACGTCTTATCGCTTTCTCGTGATAACACGCTGCATCCCATCAAATAGTTAGTTGGTGGACAGATTTGAGAAGTTAGTTTAACTTCTTTACGGCTAAGATGCGAAAATTACACAGGCATACTGTGTAAATAGCCAACAGCTGCAAAACAAAGAAATCTGAAAGTTCTTGTGAGCAGTTTTTAATGCACCAGAAAATTTATAAAATTTCTGCAGTGCAATTACAAAACCTTCAACCAACAACGAAGTAATATACGTGATATCTCAGATGTTACAACACCGTCTGCTTGAAAATACATTTAGTTAATACCATAGTTGACATGAACACTTTTAATAAATGATTACAGACACATTAGTTGTTGATTGATTAGGTAATTCCAATTATGGCATGAACTAGTGTTACTTCATGCACCCTTAAATGTGTTACCGACGTATTTAGTTACTTTCCGACATGACCTAAAGAGTCATGAGCTGTTCAACCATATATTATTTTTCGCTCTTATTTGTTATTTTTTATGCTTAAAGAAATCAACGTATTGAGTATTTTACAAGAATAAAAGCAAAAATATTAGAAAAGATAAAACGACTCTTAAAAGCAAGAGTATCAACAGTATCTTTTCTGAGCTAGCTACAACTCTTTAGGTCAAGAGGTATAGTTTGCTTATTCAACAGGTAACTAATGTATCCATACTTATGAGAAAAATGCTCAACAGCAGAGCATAAAGAAATGTAGGCAGAACAGCAAGCCAAATATCTAAGCTAAGCACTGCAGTCAGTAATGTTACTGTAATTAAAGCAATTTGCTGGGAGTCTGATTTTGTTACCTTTGGACAGAGAAATGCAACCTGTTTCCACCGATTTACAGTTTTTGTGCTAGAAATTTACGTTCACCATACAGACATGAGAGTGGTATAAATCTAATTTTTGGCAAATAGAAAGTGTGCTTTCTAACATTTTAAGCTACTGAAACACAAAACAATTAATCTTATACCAAAGTATAATGGAATGACCTGCACAGCTGGCTTTGTCAAATACTGATGTGCTTTTTCTGTCCACTGGACCCCCGACAGATATGGCCCAAGATTTCAGAGGAACTACAAAACCTATATTTATGACCTAATCAAGATGTTTGTGAGTGGTTCGTGTGGGGGCCTATGGCAGAGCACGGTGAGTGATGATGGTTGGGAGTTAGACCCAATGATTGCCTTCATGAGTAGAATACTGATGAAGCTGCTCTTTAACATTTACATTTAACGGTGAATGAACCCACGTCTTCATATGTAAGCGCACTTTCGTTCATTTGTCTTTACGCATACAGAGCATATCGTGTTCAATCCAAACTTCATATCCATATCAAGCCAATGAATTTCATTTAGAGGTGATTGAGTGGGCCCACGGTTTCATTAACATGCTCAAGACTCCACTTATGTTCAGCAATGACATTTTGCAGTTTGACTAATGAGAGGATGAGGACAGCACACAAAGAGGAGTGAAAGACCACGTGCACCACACCACTGTGATCAATTCCCCATCCTCCTGACCTCTTCTGTAATAAATATTCGCTCTTTAAGCCTAAAACTACAACATTTAAGAGGCTCAGACTTAAAGTTGAAACACAAAGGGCAGTGGCCATGAGTCATGGATAATTTAGAAAAAAAAAAAAAGGCACTCTGGTGTTTCCCTACCCTATTTATCTCACTTCTTATACACACGCACGCACGCTCACTCACTCACTCACTCACTCACTCACTCACTCACTCACTCACTCACTCACTCACTCACTCACTCACTCACTCACTCACTCACTCACTCACTCACTCACTCACTCACTCACTCACTCACTCACTCACTCACTCACACAAACTCCTCTGAGGGAGGCTCTTATTGGTTACCATAGAGACTTAAACATGGAGAAGCCTAATTTGAAGCAAAGTAGTCTCATTTCACCCAGAGTGTTTGTGAGCCATTAAATCATGGTTACTATTGTATGTTGCCAGTGACAATGTTATCTAATTTACATTTTTATACAATACAAATGAAGTGACCTCGAAGGAACAGTGACAAGGCCAAATGCAGCTGCATGATTGCAGAGTGAAGGAAGCAAGTGATTTTCATGTGTTTTTTTTTTTATTTTCACCTGCACAAGAATAGGATACTGTGCCTATGTATAATTTTCTTGCACATTGTGCCTTTCTTCACACATGCAGGACAATCTGCTTTGTTTTACAGGCGCAATATGTTGGTGTATGTGTTTGTGTTTCCCTTGTTAATACGTCTCTCCCAGCTAAAAGAATCTCTGCTGAGACATAAAATATTACAATCAAATGTCAAAGAGGCCCCGCGATGCTGGTGACCAACATCCCCTGCGTCCTGCTGCCTGCTGCGCCGGCCTGTCTGCTCACTGCAGATGGAAGCAAACACATTTGTCACTCTCAACTGATAGTTAACTAAAATGCAACAGAATTAAAGATGTACAAATCTTAATTGGCAGAAATATTATGACAAATATGTTAATGCAGGGCCAATAAGTTACTTGAAGAAGACAGAAAACAAAGGGGTAGGTCAACTTTTTGGAAAGAATATTTACAAGCTTTATTGCCCAGAATTAGAAAATAATATTTATATCACTCTAATATCTGTATATCTGTGTGAAAGTAAACTTAGTAATAAGCTTAGGTTTTTATCATTAATCGTATGCTAACCATCTATTCATAATCATTTCATTTATCTCATTGTGCTTCAAGAGCTATAGACACAAAAACGGTGTGCATGGGAGTCTATGGACTAAAATCAGATGGGAAACAGTTAGCCTGGCTCGATCCAATTATTGTTGGTAAAAAGCTCTGTCTCGCAGAACCTTCATTGATAAACACACTGTCTCTTTTAGAGGGCTAAAACATAAGGTTTTAAAAATGTATCAGCAGTATCCTGTACATTGTTTTTTAGCTCAGTTTTCTTTTGGGAACCAATATTTTATTTCTACCAACAACAAAAAAACAAAACAAAAATCAAAACTATAGTATGAAGTCATTTTGATTAGAGGTGATGCAAATATATAGGGACTTAGGGTTGCTGAAGGGCTGTTGACATGCAGATTGGGGTGAAAATGATGTCCAGACAACAACATGTTTACAGTCTTCACAGCTCTTGTTACAGTTAAGTCTGTATCCTGCAGGTTAGAGTGGAGGTGAGCAGGAAAGAGGAGAAGTTGTTGAGGAAACATCAATACTAGGTCTGACAGACCACACTAGGTTTTCCTCTCTGTGTGTCACACTCTTATTGATTCACACACAAACTAGTCAAAGGTGCTGACACAACAGAAATGGTGTATAACCCTAAGGGAATTAAATTGTGTTAGATCACAATATTGATCAAATGTAATCAAAAGTGAAAAACGGGAGACTTGTGAACATCCAAAAGCCCCAAAACAGGAATTTATTTCTTTTCCTCGTAATTTGTCTCCTGTCCTCTGTGCTTTCATTCCATCTCTGTGTTCTCCCTGTGTGTCTAATCCCTTCCTTGACGACAGGTGATATCAGCAGAGGCCTCCCGTGACTCCACCAGCTGACAAATCAAATCCAAATGGATCTGGAGGACCTCAAGGAAAAAGTGAGTGAAGTGTGTTTCTAACTCCAGGAGGAGGGTTTTTGTTGGTGCTTTGCTGAACCCCACAGAGTACTGTCTGAGCGCACTTATATCTTCTTTTTTTTGACTGGATCACATTTAGTGTGCATACAGTACACTGGGTGCAGCTCACGCATACAAACAGGCTACATGTGTCCACTCTAAACTGACAGCTAGCCAGAGGAAATTACATCTGAGCCCTGCAACATAACTGCCCTTGTTCGCCTTTGCTATGACTGCTAAATGTGTCGTAGTGTTTGTCTCTGTATGTATGTGCGAGTTGTGCATACGGTGATTCTATCATGACGACTGGCAGCTGGCACGGTGCAGTCTGCCAGGATGCCATGTCAGATGCCTGGTCCAGGAGCCCGTGGCACTGCAGCTAATACCTGTCAAATCACATTGCACATGCAGTGCGACATGGGAGAGTAGTGTGACTGCATATGCGTGTGGGTGTTAGTGATGTGTTTTGGAAAGTTGTTTTAGTACACTACACAAGACAAATTGAAAATCAAATATGGATGGAATAAATTGAAATGTCTTTTTAAACAAAATGATCAAAAGTCATCTTTTTTGTACTCTTTTCTCGACAAGTGGTATTTATGACACAGTGGAATATTAATGGTTGGATGTACTCCTAATTTGATGTTACACTTGCTTTTATGTGAGTGTGTGTGCTTATGTGTTTATGTTGTTTTATGTTGAATTTTAAGTTGAAGAACTTCAGATACATTAACAGCCTGGAGCTAAGGCATAATATTTTCATCACCCAAATTATAGCCTTTTCAAGAATAATAAATGAATAAGCAATATGAATACGGAGAGAACTTTTGTACTTTTTACATATGACTTTATAAACAAAACTAAATGTCAGCTCAGTAGAGTGAATATTGAGTGAATCAAAGCAGGTAGAGCAGTTGCAAGTTGTCGTGATGAGGAAGGTTTCAGAAAATGACAAAAGGACCTCGCTGTGTAGTTATAGTACTTTTCACTTTTCACTGACTGAATTGGAACAGTTATTATTTGTTCATTCAAGTCAATCCTGTTGTAGTTGTCCATAAGTCTTGCAAGAAGGACTACATGTGTGGCAGCTGAGACAAACAGCATGTATCAATAGTGTTGGTAATACTGATCTACTCTGCAGATGTAAAATGACTTTGAATATTTATTGAGTGGTAGAAAATGGGAGTGCAGACAATATTGTTAAGGTCTAATAACATGTGTCAAACATCTGACTAATCACAGTGAGGATGGAGATGAAGAGGACGATGCTTGAGCTAAGGATAAAAGATGTGCAAGTACAAGTGGTCATGTCTTATTTGGTCAGATATGACCAAATATGACAACGTCACCACATGACACCTCAACACAAAGATTAGTATGTCACGATTGTTTTCCACTATTGTTCTTCAGTGAACATTGTTCTTCATGTCCCCCTCCTCAACAGGACTAAAACTGTGTTGTGTTTCCTGTCAAGTGACTAAGACATGTTAACAAGTGATTTGTTGCAAATCAGAACTCCTCGTTTTTAGCATGAACTCGCCAAATCTGTGCAAATGAAACTGAACAAGAAGGCAACAGTGTGACTAAAACAAGATGCAGGTATTTTGTTCCATGCCGTGCTAACATGTGTGCAGTCAGTATGAGGGAGGGTGGAGGGTTTTGTCTCCCAGGTCTACTCACTGATCTCCAGCTGTCTCTGGATGCGTCCCTTGCAGCGCTCCCTGTAGTCCGACTGAGTGGTGTTGTATTCTGACATCACCTCAACAAACTTACGGGACAGTGTAGAGTGCTGGGAAGAGGAAAAACAAAACACTTCACCTGAACCTGCTCAATGCAAGCAGCCGACACCGAATTCAGAGGTAAAATCAAATTAATAGGCAGTGGGAGGGCAAAAACATACAAGAGTAGCTATGTATATTGCATATTATATACTAATATATTGCATATATACTATATTGCATATTATATACTAATTACAAGCAAATTGAATGTGTTCATTTTGGAAAAGTTACAAAATCAGGTACACTCAAACAACTTAGCAGGCATAGCGCATATGCATATATGGTCATTACTGTCCCACAATACAAAGCACTGAGAAAATGAATGAGCTGCTCATTGATGCAAAACTTTAAAGTAATTCCAGTTAGCAGTGAGATGACTCGAGAAAGATTTCAGAAAACAAAAGTAAGTATTCAATTTTTGTGTTTTTATTGGTGAAGCTTAAGTGGCATCCATTTTGATGCAGTTTGATTGATGTTATTCTATAGGGACACAAAGGTAAAGTAAGTGGACTTTCTTTCATGTTGACTGTAAAAACAGCACACTATAGCAATTAGTATACATATTGTGGAGGGTTAGTATGCAGCAGGGACGCAGCTGTTACTCTCTTGAACTGTACCTGTGTTTTGCGTATCCTCAGGTCAGCTGACGACCTGTTCTGCCCCTCTTCTTGCTCAATGATTTGCAGGATACCTTTGACAAATACACAAAAATTGTACATTTGGTCACCTTGAAAATGAAGTATGAAGTCTACAAATTTGTTACCTTCATTACACCTCAAAAAGTATTCGGATGAATCAAACACTATGCTGATGACTTAAATGTCCAAAGAGTCTAAGCAGAAGTGGGGCTACCGGTGGGAATCTCATGATGATGTCACCTGAAAGAAGATGATGAGGTTAATAAATTCAAAACGTATTGTACTCATGAGAGCAGAAATGGGCTCATGCAAGGACTTTAAATCAAAATCAATAATCCTCTGGAGGCTGTGAATACTCACACCAAAATTCAACGTTATCTGTTCTATAGTTGTCAAGCCCTGAACTAAATATTAACTGATCACACAATCACTCAAATGGAAAGACAATAATTGTAAATGACATAGAGGTCTGACTATCAAGGAATTCATCAAGGTAAAAATTACCACAATGACTTTGCTCTTTTTTTCTTCCTCAGGAGACACTCTTCTGATAAATTAAGCTTGTGCATGTAATAAGCACTTTCTCCACTGCTGCTCCACAGTCACACCTCAGGAATTAATTGTAGAGGTGCTGTTGAGCATAATGATTTAAATTAATAGATCTTCAATGTGAAGCAATGTGATGTACTCAGTCAATTACTGAATTATACAGAGATGTAGGAGCCTACTCATGTTCTCCCCCCCTTTTCTCTGTAATTCAAAGTGGGATGAGATGGCTGTACCACATCCTGCACCTTGGGACACGTGTTATACAGTGAAATGTCAACACCTGCAGCTGCATGACCTTGCATACTTTATAAGAGATTTAGAAAGTTTGTTGCATTCAGTGATTTTTTATTTTACCGTATGGGTACGAACAAATTTTACTGGAGGTTTAACTGAAGCATTTTGATGACCAAAACCCCCCAAAAATGTGGAACTTTTCTTTTAACCCTAACATTTCTCTTAAATGATACATTCCTTCAAACAGAGAGAAACAACTTACCTCATGAAGCAAGTTTAGGGCATCAAATATCAGAAATGCACATACTCATCAAAAAGACAAGTGGTATTCATTGGGTTGGAAATGAACAGTTTATAAAGTTGTTTAGATGGTTCGGTGGAAATGACTCGGAACACGAATAAGACTCAGAAAAAAGTATGATTATTAGGAAAATACAAAAGATAACCATTGTCTTAACTATTTATCAATAACAGAGTGTTTCCCTGTTATAGATATATTAAATTGATAATAAATCTACTGAGGTTACCATTTGAATCATCTATTGTCTGCTCCTGAAGTATCGACATAAAGGTGTCCTGTGGCAACAACACAAGTAACAAGCAGAGACCCTCTGTGTGTGATCATGCCTGCACACGGTAAGTGTGAGCACAAGTGTGAATACAACTTTGTGTGTGCTCAATCATGTGAATCACAGCCACCATCTCTGAGGCGAGTGACACTAATCACTCTGCAGTACAGCTGTCTGTCAGCTGCCAAAAGCTATACAGTCCGCTGTCCCTGCATGTCTCGCTTGTTACCCTCTTTCCTCTCCTGTAGAAGCACCATCAAACTGCACAAAACAAACAGCTGCTCACACTGGAAATCAGCAGTGTCATAATATTGCATTACATATTTCAGAAAAGCAGCTAATGGCTATTTCCATTACCGATTAAGTTGACACTTCTTTTCTTGAATCGATTAATCAATCGTTTATATGCCATGTCAGAAAACAGTGAAAATTACTTGTCAGAATTCCTTTGATCGCATGCTGGCAGGCAAAAACTCCAATATATTGAGTTTACTGTGACGTTAGGCACGGAGAGGAAGCAGATTCTCACATTTAGGAGGCTGAAACCTTCAAATATTATTGTGGCTTGAAAATTGCTTATAAATAATTAATCAATTAAGAAAATAGTCGCTAATAAATTTTCTGCTCTGATTGGTTCAAAAACATCCTGCTCAAACTTTAAAAACAAAGACTCTTTAAAGCAACCACTTTTTTGCTGCTGATCAGACAAAAACAGAAATAAAGCATTGTGCCAAGTTACCAGCACTATAGTAGATGACATTTGTCAGGATTTGAACATTCAATTAGTTAAACAAAAGATCAAAAGGTTCAGCTGACACAGAAAATAATCATCAGTTACAGCTGCAGATGGAAAAATTATACTCACTTTTTAATTTAGAGCGTACTTTGTTGGCCAACTTCTTGATGTCTGCCATTAGATCCTCGAGATCAGCTTTAGTTTCTGAGGAGAGGAGAGGAGAGGAGAGGAGAGGAGAGGAGAGGAGAGGAGAGGAGAGGAGAGGAGAGGAGAGGAGAGATTAGCGGACTTGCGAGTTTCATAAAGACAGATAGTCGATACTGACACACAAGGAATGATTTTAAGTAAATAATCAGCTTCACTCAAAAATAGCACAAGTCGGCCTCTTCATGCTCTCTCTATTTTGAGTTGAGAGTACCAGCATCCTTCACATCTCACTGCGGTCCTCCGTCCTCTTTCAGGGCCTACATCCTCAAACATACACATTATACATTACAGACACACAAAGAAGAAACTCTCATGTGGGTAGACGGGTGGGTGTGGACAACCAATATGCGCTATTTTGGTGACCACATCATCAAGTAAAATCACAATGGATGGCAGCACAATCTGGGCTAGAACAGGAACATATTGTCAGATGATCAGATTTAGATGATCAGATCCTCCAGCCTGTCATACTGACAGCTATTTGAATGGAAACTGTTCTTATCCGAGGGACAGAAATGCACAAAAGCACTACTGAAATGTACAGATATATACAGCAGATAAATGTGTTTACAGACACATCCAAAGGCAGTATAAAAATCCTGCCATCATGGTGTGACACATGAGAACTGTGAACAGTGAACACTACCACTGCAACAATCAATCCATTAGTTAATGATCAATCACGAGTTAGCAAATATTACAATGATTAATGAAGCGTTTCAGTCATTTTTAAAGCAAAAATGCAAAATATTTGTTGGTTTCAGATGCTCAGATAAAAAGACTATGTTGATTTTGTCATCATATGCTTAAATGTGTCATACCTCTACACTGCTGGCTAATTGTTGGTGGTGGTGGGGGAGAAGGTTAAAATGCTGTTTAATGATAAGAATTATAGCCTTGTGTTACATGATTTATCGATAGATCTGTCTGTCTGCATGTCTACAGTTTCAGACAGTTTTTGTGACCAGTGCAAACTCCAAAGTGCAGCAGCAATGATGGAGGACCTCAGGTGTGATTGTCCATCATATGGTCATGTTATTTATGAAAAACTGAATAAACTGAATCCACTACTGAAACTAATAGCTTCATAATCCTGTTTTACAGACCAGTTCAGGTTATCGTACAAGGGAGATTGCACATCGGTTTTATGGGCTGTAAAGCTTCTGGATTAACTGAGCCTTCTCTCTGAAATCAATAAAAGATGTGGTTACTTTTTGATTTCAAAGAAACTGTCGTTAAGTTGTAGCCAATCCATTTATAACAGTGAAAACAAACTCTCTTTTTATGGAGATGTACTGCAGACGTATGTAAATGGTTCACTTGCCTAATTATGCCTAATGAACCTCTTCTTTTATAATTGCACAGAAAATCGCTCTGACAAAACAATCTTATTTTTTGTTGTCAGCAATTCAATGTATAGGAAGACAAAGTAGGTGCTGTATGCAATTACTGTAAATGTTAAAAACTATTTCACTTGTTGTCACCTTTAACAAGACTGGCAACCAGTACATTTTACAAATAATATCTATCTGAGTGTATCAAACAATAAGTGATACTATTTTGTTGTCACAACAGTGTAATTATTAATAACCGAATTCCATTTACAAATAGATGAATAAACTGTATCACACATTGTATATAGGTTAATTATACTGACCTTTTCCCACAGAAGACATTTTGACTTGTCATTGTAGGGAAAGCAAAGTCAAAATGCTGTAAAAAAAAAGGCATATTTGCAGATAAGGCAAAACACTGTTTCAATCCATAAAGGACATTTCCACTGCAAATAAGATAATAGTATGTTTTGGTTTGTATTCTGGTAGGTTTCATTTTGGTATGTAGCATTTACACACACAAACAATATATATATATAACGAGTTTGTTTCTTCATGTTTCCTCTGTCTTCAATGCTGCATAAATCACAACGATAAATAAGAGACTGACACAGTGGTAGCTCTGCTGAACTGAAACTCACAGCAAACATCTGCAACCAATTACAGACAGAGCCTCGGTGGATAATTTGATTACACAGTACGACTTCAATCACTGGTACATGTTCAATTATAAAACACAATATTTGCACATTTTTTTGATAAAAGCTGAAAAATGAAGAGCTAATCGTATCATCTCCTCCTCAAGAGCTGCATTGAAAATTTATACAGTATTATATGAGTGCTCTTCATGGCTCTTTGAGATATCACACTCCAATGATTAAAAGCAGGCAAGACAGCCCCCTTGGCTGGCACACTGAACAGAAACCAAAAGCAGAATAATAAGTGGAGTGTTGTCATTTTATTTTATTCACACTGAATGAGGTGTATCATCTGAATCTCATCAGGAGCTTATACCCACTAACACAAGCTGCAGGATAAGTCCTCTGTCCGGCTTGTGTGACGACTTAAAACTATAACAGTTCAATGTAGATGGTGAACCTACTACACATTGATCTGCAAAGCACGGGAAGCTTTTAATCTATTTTAACAGACATTATTCCATATCAACGGACATCAGCCTGCGGTACACACAGCTCAGCGCGACAGAGCTGTGGACATGCAGAGCGCTGGCTGATAACTTCTGACTTGTTCACAGAACAAACTCATTTCAAATCCAGCTGTAAAGGTCAACATGCACAATCTGAAGAAAATATTGTTCAAGGATTTCCACTTTATTTGACTGCAACATGGCAAGATACGATTACAAGGTCAGCAAACTCCTTAACCACCAGGAAAACCAGCTTTAAATATTTCAAGATTAAATCTGATGATATCTTTATTTTTTTCTTGCCAATAAATGCTGTAAGAAGACCAACAATGAATTTGTTCTTCAAACATGTACTTCCTGTGTAGCCAAACACTGAAGAGCCTTTTCCTACTGTCTAGTGCTGTTTAAAACACACCAATGTTCTGATATATGTTGGACAGAGTTTGTGGATCATGTGATGCAAATAACTCACTTATGTTTTGGAAATGGTGTGTTTAGTGCAACAAGAAAATACTCATTTGTTAGGCCCCTACAAGTAGAATGGTACTTTATTACTATATGTTTGTTAAGTGTTATAAGACGCATTTGCACATGTGTTTGGTTAAAATATAATCAATGGCAAGTGAAAAATCTATAATGAGTATCGGGGGAATATCAGGCCCAACAAAGGACCAAGAGCAACTAATTAGTAGAGAAATTTTAGGAAAGTCTTTTTCTCTTAATAGTAGAAAAGCACTTCTGAAGGTAAGAATTGATATCAAAATGGTGTAAATGAATCCATCTGGAGGACTGCATGAATGATGAAAATGTGCAAATCTAAGAAGATTGCAATGAAAATAAAAAAGCATTATTGAGCCACACTATTGATGCTGAGTGATGCTTCTTCATGAACATGCACTGTGGTATATTTAAAGTCAGTTCTATAAACACTGTCAAGCTGCAGTAAATCCTCCAAATGTGCAACTATCATCCCAAACAAATGGACAATTTACTCCACTTTGAGTTACATCTGCCTAAATTCACAGTACTCACTGATTTTAGGAACTTTTTAGCCTTTGAAAACATAAAAGGCATATTTCTAAACCCCATTTTTTAAGGTTTACTTCTGTATTTTTTTCACAGGACTTATCAAAAAAATAAAAATGAATTATGGAATATCACCAGGCTTATCATTTTAGAAATGTTTTAGAACATCCAGTAAAAATCAAGTCTCACAAGCACACGTGACAAGTACAAGTGTGCAGCAGTTTGCAAGAAAAATGAAATACATGGAGGATATGCAGAGACACCAATCCAATCAGACAGCTACAGAGGAAATGAACAATAATCAAATCAAGTGTTGGAAACCAGAGATATCAAATTCTAAAGACAGAACTAACTATGAAAAAATAAGTAAGTGTAAAACAAACACTTGAAGAATTAGCATACCCTTGGTATATCCTATGGTATATTTGAATAAAACTATCTCTCGTCAATAGTTTTGCTGCCAGTGGCAACGTATATGCAGCGTACACTGAGGTTGTAAGGGTCAGAAACTGATCTGAAGTGGTGGGCTGAGGCCCTCTGGCCAACATAAATAAGTAGTGCTCTGTGGTGTGTCTGTTTGTGTGTGTGCGCTGTGTAAGAGTTGCTTCATAACAGGCTTGGGCAATCACCTGCGGTTTTATATTGCCATGACCATAGATGGTAAATAGATGACTGGGGGCAGCGGGGTGGGCAACTTTGTCTGTCATCACTCACACGCTAAAAGTCAATATATCCGATCTCACGGCACAGCTGCTGTCACTGACCTGTGTTATGGTTCCTCTGGCCAGAAAAATGTGTAGCCTATAGAAAACTATGTTGAGAATTCAGCTGCATTAAAACAAAGAATATGTGATGACTGATAGTGAGGGAGCCTCCTGCCTCGTCCTCTTTGGTGCGTGTCTCTCTCGCTCTACATGTACACAAAAAACTAGGTCTGCTGTCTGTATGTTAGGACAAAGTCAATTATCTGCATCTGTTATCTGTATTGTCAGATAGAAATGGAATCACAGCTTTAAATAATGGAGCAGAATCACTTGTGCTGATTAACTGATTGTTCCTTAATATCAGCACAGAAAACAGCAGTCTGTGTTCCTGTCTTCAATAGTCAATCTCATTGCTGGTCAGTACAAGCACAGAAATGTAATGAGTTATAGGTCAATGATGACCTGTTTAGGAAGGAAGGTACACTGTAATGTATTTCCTTTAGAAATAAATGAATTAAAGTCATTTTCTATTTCTGTTGAGGTAAATCCCTGTGCCCACTCATGCACACAATTGTGATAGTTCAGAAACCCAGAGATGTACGGTTTTGGAAAAGTGTCTCTCATTTCTGCGTAACCATAGCAATCTCCGGTAACCTGTTCCATGAGGTCAGCTCCCAGCATCACAGAGTTAATAACACAATAACTGAGCTGTTTCAGGCCATGTGTGGTCTATATGTGTTAAGGAGTTAGATTAGATTTCCTCATCATGGTTACCAAACAGAGGAGGACAACCTGCCCGATCAAGTGTCCATATTCAGTCTCATTATTGGCTGTGTGAAAAGAGGAAGAGTGCAGGCACTGATGAATAAGTAGGGAGAAGTGAGAGGGAAGCAAATTAGAGGGCAAAACTGAGGAGTCAATTGAGCTGTGGCTTCACACTCCATCCCTCTCCCAGACGCTCTCAAATGGAATCTCCAGGTCACGCTTGTTGCCATCATTAAGACTGTGTTGCTATGGCAATGTATGCAGTCGGCCCTCTCGCCAGTTTCAGATTGTTTCAAAGTGACAGAAGGAAGTAGTGCGAGAGAGACATTATGAGGCAAGAAGAAATGTAGGAAATGAAGAAGAAGGCCAGTGTGAGCACATGAGATAACATAAATGGTGCAGGGAATGTATTCACATGTAATGACTGTATTTGTTTTCAAGGGTAACATTCATGGCCCATTTAACCTTACTTGCAAGTTAAAAGTACAGAGAAGAAGACACAAAACTAAGTGAAAGAAGAGACTATTGATCCTTGAGGGAAAACTGATCCTCTGCATTTTGACCCATCCTATATTAGGAGCATCAGACAGACAAACAATAAAGTGCCTGGAGACAGTTCTTTTGCCGGTGCCTTGGTCAGAGGTACAGACATGAGTATTAACCTTAACATACATCTTTGACTGTGGGAGGTAGCCCAGGCAAACACGTCAGAAACATGCAAACGCCACTCAGAAAAGACCTCGGACCACAAGGCCCGCAAACTATGAAGCATTAGTGTGAACAAGTGAGCCACTCTGCCAACTCAGGAATGTTAAAAAAAAAAGTTAAAAATATTTTTCTAATCTCCCAATTGTTGATATTGCTATTGGCCTTAAACTGTACTTCATACAGCTGGAGCACATGGACACCGCTGAATGTAACAATTCCCACTGTTGGCCAAAAAAATAAATAAATAATATTCCAGCATATTGGCGAGACAAAATTAAACCACAATGACTGAAACAATGCAGACTCAAAGCAGCCCAGACAGGCACATGCTCATTCAAATGTTTTCCAATTTCAGTGAGAGACTGAATTATAAAGAGCTGACCATTTAGGATTAAGGATTACAGAACTCTGTTGGGAGAACTAATCCCCCCTCTCGATAAACATGAATATGAGGCTCGATCAATAACTTCCCAGACTGCTCCTGTTGAACGCGAGCAATGCACATGTAAAAAGCAGGAGGACGGTATATATAACCCAAATGACTCTTACAAATTTCAACGCTTGATGAAAATCAGCACCCGTTGTGCACGTTTTTGTGAGCGCTGGTACGACACATTCTCCGTGGACTTGACCACAGGGTGCACATCAAATTTTGTGTCAAACTCTGGAAAACAGCAATAGACAACCTTAAAATGCTTCAGAAAGCCTACAGCTATGAAGCATTGAGCCTGAAGAGGTGTTTTGAGTGACATTTGCATTTCCAAGACCCAAATAAACATTTGTGTAACTTGCTGAAATTTGGGAGCGCTTACTAACAAAGGTTAGAGCTTCTCAGTGCTCTGTACACATCATAGTGCTGCTCATCTTTGATGCACAACAGGAGCAGTCTCAAAATGTATTCATCCACCCTTGTACATAAAGTAAATTAAACCTGTGTTAAATAACAATTATAAGAAACTTTGCATATGAGGAGAACGTTTTTGCGTTGGAGATAGCTGCACGAGCTTGTCAACTAACAAGCAGCTGATGAATTTAGCAGTGATTGTAAAGCATGAATGAAACAGCTGACATGAATCAGACAAATTAAGTCCAATTTGAGTGCACGGCAATGCTACTCTTCAGGTAGATCAACCATGACTCAGCGATATCAGGTGACCCATTAGTCTTTTTAAACATGGAAGTAAACTCAAGCTTTTTAAAATCTGGGTCTAAACTAACCATCTCTATCTTCAAAATATATTTACCAATGTCGTTTTCTTTATAGTTGGACTTTTCCCCATATCACACAGATAAGTGTTATTTCAGGTCATACATGCTGTGTTGCAATGCTATCATGTCTAACTTCATAACGTCAGTATATTTTTGTCAAGGTCTACAAACTCAAAAACAAGTTGATAGACATGGCAATAGAGGTTTCATCTTCTTTGCAGAAATTTAACATGTTGGACCTTTTGGAAATTTTCTGTAAAGATGCTTCTTTCTGAGAAATCTGTTTTAGAGAGAGTTGTGTGCAGGTCTAATTAATAACTTACGGGGGTCTCTGCTGGTTGCTGAGCAACTGTTCCTGACCAAGAAATAGTCTGGCACATAACAATGGTAAAACAGTGATTTGACAGTTTTTTTTGTGGCTTAAACAACTAATACACTATGTGTTAATTAGTGAGACTTACAGGTGCATCCAGAATATTTTATCGTGGGAAAGATTCAGACTAACTGTTTCCAGTTTCCTCTTTACAATCACCAGTAAGACTTACACAGGACCCAATACTATAACAATGCAAACATGTGTTTGCATGTTAGTCAGATGTCAAGATACGATGAGACTGACAAGACACCAAGCTGCTTGTGTTTCCTCCTCTCTATCGCAGGTCAACTGCTGCCTTTCCAGGCTCTAACCTGGCCATTTTTCTTGTTCATTATCTCTCACTCTCTCTGTAAATATATTACCAGTCCTTCGTGTGTTTGCTCCACTTATTGATTGTCTAGAGTCCGGCTGACTGATGTTTTCAGAACCTGAGCTCATCCCTCAAACATTACTGACATTCACCTTACTGCAGGAATACTGTATGAACACAGGTAATGACCAACTGACAGCCAAGATAACGTTTAACCACTAAACTCTGTCTATGGGAGAGTGAGGAATTTAGATACAGCAAACTTACCTCACTGTCCATTATTGGTATTCAAGTATTACAATTCAAAATCCTGGTCATGAAATATTCTCTTTTTTATGGCAACGCCTCAGTGTGGCATGTGGACACTGCATTACACTCTGTCCAAAAGGGATGTCAGATGGTAGGATAGTGCCGGAAAGATAGAAATATCTCTGCTGACTATTTCATCAGTTTTGATCTACTGATTCAATTTTGAATTGCTGTTCGTCATTAATTCATGGTGTGCAGGGCTTAATCACTGAAGTCCTCTTTTAAGCAGCCTATAGTTAAATGAAAAGAAGGTTACTTAAACCTCATTATGCCAACCCTAAAAATCTATTTTGAGGTTGACCTGAAATTTGATGAATGCTGAATGGATATCTCCACAATCAATCAATCAATCAATCAATCCATCCATCAATCAATGGTCCCAACACACATTACAATTCCAAAGAATACAAAAACCAGATGTTATGTACTCCTCTCGTGTGTTTTCTCTTTTTCTTCAGGTGTTTCTGATCCAGTTGCAGGTACTGCTCACTAAAGGGAGGAGAACAAGCTCTCTCTCTCTCTCTCCAAGATGAAGCTTTATGCGTCACCTTGCTTTCAATTGTGTTTTCCTTCCTTTGAGAGGGGACAGACTCTGGCTGCTACAGCCCACTGAACTGCTGGCCCAGACTCAGGTATACATCTCCCATATATTGTGGTGTGATCTCAATGTTGAGCAAATTATTTATTTTGTGCCCATAATATAGAGCATTCTTCAAGCTAAAAAAGACAGAAAGAAAGAAAAGACTGGAGAGCACATTCAATCAATCAAACAAGAATGTTTTTAACCTTAGACCTTAATTTAGACTAATATTCATCACTGTCATACACTCTCTGCTGCAAGTAAAACACAGTACATACAGTGGTATCTGTTTTTCGGCACCCCTTATCACATAGCTCATCCTCCTACTCTCTAACAGCCTCTTTCTCCTGCAACATCTTCTAAGACAGTATATCAGGGTTACTGTGGCAATGTCACTGTCACTTTGAAAACTCTTTCTGCCTCCCAACACTCGACACTCTAATCTACATGAGAGCCCCAACCCTACATGCCGTCGCTGACCGCTGGCTCAAGAGTCAAGAGTCAAGGGCACAGAGGGCAGTTAAACTGATCTATCCCTGTGTGAATGAGTTATTTGTCCTCCGTTGTCTCTCTGTGTCCTTAGCCTTGGACATAACCATCCACATCCAATTAACATGGGGATATCGACATTCCACAGTATAAAGCCATGTCTTCAGTGGTGATAACACTACATCAGCTTAGACATTATGAGTGAGATGTAAGAGAAAAGAAAATAGAGACCGACAAAGGGGAGCGACACAAAGAAAAGACAGCTGAGGAAAAACAAAGAGAATACAGCAAGCCAGGGGAACTTACACAAGACTTTTAAATTTTGGTTGACGGTGGAGGAGCTTTGGGAAACAGCACTCCGAGGGTGGGAGCACACTCAGCCAAAATCTGATACTAGAAATAGTAACACTCACAGGCTGCAATTAAAACAAGCATCTCCGGCACTGCAAGTTGAGGACTTTTAAGAGTCAGAGGAAAGATGCTCTTTAGAAAGTGGAGGCTGAGATGTCATAGGGTGTGAATGTTAAGTAGTTGGAAAAACAGACTGAGAAATGTTGCAAGATAAACTCTCAAGTATCAGTGTTAAAGGGCAGCTTCTCTGCATAAGTATAGACAAATAATTTTAAGCTTCTTTTCAATTCAGAGGTGTAGTTAACACCCATGTCACCATTTGTACTCCAATATGTTATGAAGTTAATATTCGACAACCACTGAAGTCACAAAAGATGTGAGAATGGATAGAAGAGCTCCTGTGTTTACATTAATTTGTGAGATAATGAAAGTTGGAGGTTGGTGTTATGATTCATCCAAAACCCTGCAGCCAGAACATCTGAGCGAAAAATTGTAAAGCTGCTTCACTGCTGTTCTGTTGGTTTTGCATCAAGTTTAACATTACTTTACAATCTAACCTTGGCACGCTACACGAGTGTAACGGCACGACAAAGTCTTACACCAGGCTGCTTGACTCTACTGTTTTAATGTAAAAATGAGGAGGGCGTGTTAAGTGCACTTCGATCAATCATTTTTTCATCCCAGTGCACAATCGCTGCTCAGGTTTCCTCCCGGAGTCCAAACACCTTATGGGCCTCAGGATATGTCAAACAAAGGGCTTGTTGTATTTTCTAACACGGTTTGAAAACCCCCTCCTAGTGGCGGGGTGGTGTGTGTGTGTGTGTGTGTGTGTGTCCGTCAAATTTTTTTTATTTTCTAAACCAGACAATCTGATAAACATGTCAACTTCACAGTAATTAGCTTTGAGGTTGAAAGCAGGCATGATTTTAACTCCTGTTCCCACACAACTATTTCTATTTTGGGCCTGTGAATGCCTTCAAAGGGAGATCTGTCTCAGAAATGTGTTTCAGTGACATGTTTATTTTATGTTTCTGTTATAAATTCATGGTTGTTTGAGTTCATACAGCCATTAAATAATATAATGTTAAATGAAATGTTAAAAAGGGTAACATTGATCAAAACAAATTGTCTAAAATATACCATCTTAAAATACTGTCCGGCCCAAAGATAACTTAATTCTGCACATGTGCAAAAGAGGTCATTGCCTTTCATTAGTTTTATATTTATGTGTAATGTTTGCTGATGTGCCTTAACATGGACAGTGATATATTTTTTTTTAATCTTATTTGATATCATCACATTTCCTTTGTGCTAACCTATTTGGGCCTCTTCAGTAAAAAATGAAAATGAACACTGGCTTGAGAGACTTGTATTTCATGTATTCTGGAAAAAGAAGGATAAAACAAAATCTCCAAAATACATCTGTATGATATGTGGCTGATACTTTGTTGGACCAGTGAAGCCACAGTTTATTTCAAGCATAATAAACCCTTAAATGGCTCATAAGTGTAAATGTGCGGACCAATAGGGTGTACCGCACTGAGCTGTGGCATAAGCTCCAACCTTCTGCAACTATGAAGAGTATCAGAATAGATAATGGATCTTGATCAGTGTTATTGATTTAGTCCTAATTGTGACAATGCAAAGGTAGATAGAAATTTGAAAAAGCGGGTTTAACTTACAAAATGGTATGTTTCTGTGTGCTGTATTTCAGCTTCTTCCAATGATTTAATTTACAGATTATAAAATTGCACATATGGATTTGCTGGCTCTCATGTTCAGATAAATTTCACATGTATGAGACTGTTCTCACAGCGGAAAAAAAAAGATGGCGAAAACAGAAGGAAAGGAACCAAACACATGGTACGATATCCATGTGTCAAAGCACAGTATAACATTAACAAATTAAGCAACACTCAATTTGTGTGTTAGCGAGCTAATTTTAACATCTTCTGCAAACATGCACTGAAATCTACAATCATCTCTTGTGGTGAACAGACGTATTTATTTTTCTGGCCTAATGTAAAGATCATGATAAAATGAGCAGGCAAATAGTTTCCACAGCTAAACGTAATGTAATGCTCTTGAACAAAATACATGGATTCAGCTATCCAATGATGACAGGTAACCAGTTATCTGAGTACAGAAACAGGAAGTTGGTGTGTGAACTCACTGTCTAACACTGTGAACTGTCCTTATCTCTATATTTGACAGTAACGTCCAAAAACAACAATGTCTCAGTGTCACAAAGACCAATACTGCACTACTCTAATGTTGATTTACAACTTGTAAAGGTTTTCTAAAAAATGTATATCATATAAACCTCACACTGTCCTGGGAGTAGCTGAGTGTGAAAGCCACAGATGTTCCGAAGGGAAGAGCAATCATGTCTGACCTTTGACCTTTCGTTTTAAAATCTTTCAAGTACTGTCTCATCGATCAACATAATGGGAAGCTCCTCAGGTCCGACAAACACCGTACTACAAAACTAAGACCAACAATGCAATTATTTAATGGATAATGTGAATTTAATCATGTTTCTAAATATAAAATGTATTTGTGTCTTCCCTTCCTGCATTAGAGGAACGTGCTCATGAGGAACCGCAGGTTCAATACACGTTATGATTTGATGATTACTTCATCTATCATCATTGTTCAAAGAACCACTACTGTGCACACAAACACACATATTGAACACCAACCAAGCAAAAATGAAAAACAGTACATTGCAATTCCCTGGTGGAGATTTGCTATGCTTCATTTAGGGGGGTGGATCAACTGTGATATGGGATAATGTGCGATGCAGGGGCAAAGGTAACATTACACAGTGGCTGTTTGTGTGTCAGTATATGTGTGCGTGTTATTAGGGGCTCCGCAAGTGGGCTGGAATTAACCCCATGGAGATCGTAAGGAAAGATCTCAGTCAGCAAATACACCTGAACGCAGCCTGCAGAGGGGGTGGAGGAGAAGGGGTTCTGGGTCATGAATCAGGCCAGATGGGTGGTGGTTAAGAAGATGTGATGGGTTCATGAAACTGGTAAACTGCAACAGAAACAGAGGGCTTACAATGTTACGCTGTGTTGTGACTCTTCCATTATCCTGTTTATCAGAGGACTGGAGAGAAAGTAAATGACGCTGCAATCACCCCCGCTCAACAAAGGCTTCATGATATAAAACACTGAGGGGACAAAGATATAAGTGAAGCAGATTCTGAAGAAGAAATAAGATAATTATCTTTCTAAAAATAACATAAGACTATACTGGTCTTTCATTTGAGCAACATTTTCAGTACAACAATGAATCAGTGTGGATCTTAAAGTACATTAGATTTCACAGTGAAATGCTGCTGTGCTTTAGTTTTGATGAGGCATTTGTGCACAAGCTTCAGAGCTACAGAAATATCAGCATTACAGACTGTTAGCACAGCAGGCAGCGAGAGGGAAACACGTGCAGAAAAAAACACATTGCATGATAGATGGATAGGTAGGTAGGTAGGTAGGTAGGTAGGTAGGTAGGTAGGTAGGTAGGTAGGTAGATAGATAGATAGATAGATAGATAGATAGATAGATAGATAGATAGATAGATAGATAGATAGATAGATAGATAGATAGATAGATAGATAGATAGATAGATAGATAGATAGATAGATAGATAGATAGATACTTTATTAATCCGACAAGGGAAAAAAAAATCGTTGCTACAGTAGCATTATAAATACAGGTTAAGCAATAAAAATAACAGTAAAAATATTAAATATGAAAATGTACAATGTATACAATTAAATATAATAATATTAAATTAAACTAACTAAACAATAGTGCAAAGATTTAAGTAGCAAACAAACAACCAACGGCATTATTGTTAGGTGATGGATTGATCTAAATGTCCAAGCACATGCACCAGCCTTATTTTAGAACAAACTATACTGTGCCTTCAGGTCAACATTTCATGATAATTTGTTGGCTGCTCATAAACCAGCAAAATAATAACATTAAGCTAATGTAAGCTTAGTAAATTGCTAAATTAAGATGGTCAACATAGTAAGTATTATACCTGCTTTATTTCAGCATTTTAGCATTGTCAGTGTGTGCATGATGGCATGGCCAGGATGTGAGAAAAAAAGAAGCATCACATCCTTTATTCCACGTATTATTCAGCTGCTTCGCTAGCTCCTGTCGGCTGTTTGGGATTGGCACTTAATGTCCTTTATAGATTTCCAAAATTACGTTTTTTTTGTTTTTTTTGGTCATAACGATGTGTATGTTTTCTTTCAGATTTAGTTTTGTCATGTGTGGTTGTTGTTGTTGATGCGCTTTGTGCAAAGCAGATTTCCCCTGAGAGCAATAAAGGTTTCAATCGTTCATTATTAGCATTTAGCTCAAAGCATCGCTGGGCCGAGGTATGGCTAAATAGACCTACTAGTGTGGTTGTCAATTTTTAGTGCTGTTCTTTTGTGATGTCGCTTTTTTATATATGTAGGCGAGACCACGTGTTTTGCCATAAAACCATTAATCATGCCTGAGTCGCCAGGAGTGGATATTGCCGGGAAAAGTAATGCAAAACACAATTTCCAATATCACTGTTTCACTGTTGTGCTTTTTAAAAAAAATGTTGTAACCTAGGCTTGTGTTTACAAACAAAATGTATTATTCAGTTCAAGGTATTGGTATGTGATTTAGATTCATAGAGGAAAGACTTGCACAGACAGACACACCCCATATGAAACGCTGCTCAGCATCCTGGATGTGTTACACAGATTTATTTTAATCCCTTTCAGTGGCCACACTGCAACAGGCAGAAAGCAGAGGACACCATGACCTCGCTGTAATGAACAACCCTGACATTTACATCAACCGCGCTGACTGATGTGCATTTTTTGCATTTATCAGGCAGGCAGACACGCACACACACGCTGAGCATTGATGTCAGTCACAAAGGAGATGAATATGTATCTTGCCATGCCTCATTGCTGCTCTGCTCTGGGTGTCATCTGCACATTCAAGACTAGTGAAAGGCCTCATCTGATGCCCAATGCTGCAAGCAGATCAATGCCTTTTCAGGTAAGTGGGAGGTCGGGGATCAGGGGGAGGATGTTACTAGTATGAGTAACATCCCCCATGTGAGAGCAGACGTCTAAATCAATGCCATGACATAAATGAGGGAGGTGGAGGTGTGAGGGAACAGAAACACAGGAGGAAAAATGGATTGTAGCAAACACGCAGATTGAACAAAAGCAAAGCGAAGAGTAGCTGAAATGGGAAAAGGAAAGAGAAACCGAGAAATATGGCAGACGGTGCTTACAGAGGCTGAAAAAGTAAAGACACGACTGAAGAGTAATGGAGAGGGAAAAGGTGAAAATTGGAGAAAAATGGACAAACAAAGAATGTAAGAGATTTCACTGTGAAAGTACAAGTGCCTCAAAAGGAGGAAGAGAAGACTGATTGGTAAAGTGGACAGCAAGGTCCTCTGACTTCTATTACAGTCTCCATCTAAAGGCGGGCTTTTTGCCTTTCTGACAAACTGTGCTTTATCTTCTCAATTACTTTCTAACGATTTGGGTCATTTTTCTTCCTTTTGTTCAGTGGAATCAGTCAGTACGAGGCTTTTTACTGCCGGCGTACATTAGACGGCATATGAAACAGTGACATTTGGCTTTATTCTCTTTCTGCTTACCATTAAGAGCTTCTCTGACTCATTAATGAGTCCCTACAGCATTAAACATTTATTTTATCATTGAACATCGATAGGTGAGGCCAAAAAGGGTCAATCTTGGTTTGCCATTGTAACCTCATCTAATTTAATCAATGAATTAATTAATGATGGACCGCAGCTTCTAGAATTAACTTCGTGACAAAATAGAAGAACTTAGCAAGGTTTTTGTTTTACCATGAGCCTTTAAAGTTACCTCACTGTTTCTTGACAGATTGAACAAGTCTAAAAAGTCTTTGTTGTTCAAAAATCTCTCATATGGGTTTAAATCTGAGAAGTTTCACCCAGATAGCTCTAACTATGGCTTCGATATATAGTGAAGGAAATAATTATTGGATCCCTTGCCGAGGGCGATCGATGGTCATTTTGTGTTTCTTCCATTTCCCAATAATTGCACCAACAGTGGTCTCCTTCTCAACGAGCTGCTTGCCGATGGTCTTGTAGCCCATTCCAGCCTTGTGCAGGTCTACAATCTTGTCCCTGATGTCCTCAGACAGCTCTTTGGTCTTGCCCATGGTGGAGAGGTTGGAATCTGATTGATTGATTCTGTGGACAGGTGTCTTTTATAAAGGTAAAGAGTTGAGATTCTGAGTATTTCTTAAAGTGAGAGGACTAATCTAACCGGTCTGTGGGAGCCAGGATTCTTGCTGGTTGGTACCAATTAATTTATAACTTTTAAATGATGTGATTTTCTGGATTTTGTTTTTTTATATTCTGTCTCTCACTGTTAAAATAAACCTACCATTACAATTATACACCGTTCATTTCTTTGTCAGTGGGCAAACTTACAAAATCGGCAAGGGATCAAATAAGTATTTCCTTCACTGTAATTATAGGCAGATTTGGCACAAATTCTGGGTTCATTAAGACTTCTGTTTTCTGTTTACTCCAGCAGAAAAAGTTACATTTCTGGAGAAAAAAAAAAAATATACGATTAGCTGTGGTATCTTTTAGATTTTAATTCAGCTGTCATCAAAACATCTCATTAAAATAAAGGCAATGTTAGATCCAAGTTCAGTTTAATGAAAAGTTACTTTGTTTGCAATGATCAGTGATCAGTCATATTGCCACTCATGGCAACATCTCACATTGACACCTGGAACTTATGATTCATGCTTTAGGTGAGGAGAATAAAGTCCTGTAATAAAAATGCCTGATTCTTTTCAAATTATTTGACTTGAAAAGAAAAGAAATAGATTTGTAATTTCTCATTTCTCGAATGAAGTGATGTTTAGCCCTGCGGCTTGAGTCCTAGTGGTTCCAGTCAAGCGTCGGTTGAGCAAGTTCATAGATACCTTTTATCCTCTGGGAAAGTTTTTGCGGTGAAAATGCCCTGATTTTGTTTTCTTTCAATGTCATCCACATTTGTAAACCAGAGGACTAAAATACAACTAATCAATCAAAGATAAACCACTACAAAAAAAACCACCTGAGTCCTTGAGGCACTCAAGTTCTGCAATAATGAAAACACAGCATAGAGCAGGAGTTGTGAAAGTCCTGGCACAGTTTTACCCTGAAGGAATCATGTTTGAAAGAACTCAACAAGAAGAAACAGAAAAGTACAAACAGCCTTACTCTCATCGGGGTTAGGCGAGGCAAGAATGGCGCTGTGTTTCCTTTTCACCTCCTCAACTTTCTCTGCCAGAGATTCGATAAATCCACGGATCTCTTCCACCTGTCAGGAGAGAGAGAGACACCAAAAGTGCTTTAGATCTGTTCAGTGCTGAGCAGGAACACCCCTGATTAGCCTGACTGATGTTGACATAAACGGAACTAAAGATGTAATCATCATATTGAAGGCAGAATGAAAGCAGAGAGAACCAGATTTATGTGAAATAACAGAGATATATGAAAGTTTATCATGTTTATCCAGACTCAATCATCATCTCTCTGTGACTCTGCAAAAACTGGAGCAGTCTCTTATGTATGTGTGTGATGTAAGACTGGAAGCTACATAGAAAATAGGAACCGAATTCTGCCAAAATGTCCAAAATCAGCCTTGTTTGGTACAATTGGTCAGCAGATGTTTTTTTTTTTTTTTTTTTTTTTTACCTTTGAACAGAGCAAGATTAGCCATTTTAGAGATTTCTGTGTTGCTTAAAGACAGAACAAACAACCAGTTCCTTGAAGCGCATTGTTAAATGCAATAAAGAAAACTGACCCTGAACGTGGATCACATTCATATCTTCCTTTGAACTGTGCATCATCTGCCACAAAGATGCAGATGTGACATTCTCACCAATCACCTTCCTCCAACTCCCTGCTGCCTCATCACCAGCTGTGCTGCCTCTGGCTCGTGACAACAGCTGGACGAGCAGCAACATCTGTTGGCAACTTCATCAATCTCTACTTTCATCTCAGTCTGTCAAAAGGATGATCACTTTCTCCTCCTTTACACCTGCTCAGCAACAGGCCAGCCTGTTCTCCATTAACTCTTCTCAACAATGCGTTCACTGTCATTTCTTCGTGCATATCTCTGGTTGGTCTCTCACGCCACCTTTTCCTCTATCATTTCTCACAGCTTCTACATTCCTTTCCTCCTCTCAGCCTGGCTCATTATTCTCCAATTATGTCTTTAATTAGATGTTGATTGGATTTGGTTTTTTTTTTTTTTTTATAAAAATATAATTGGTTCTTATAGACCTCTGTGGAGAGAGCAGGCCCTAAAGGTGGCACACTGAGGTGAACACAGAGTTAAATAAATGTAAGATAGGTGGGGAACGATCACAGGGTTAAAACTGTGAGAGAGAAATTCAGAAAGGATGAAATGAAGGAGGCAGTAAGTGAGCAGAAGATGAAACCACTTTAAGCTGTCTCAGTTTAGAAACCATGTGTTAGTGAGTCACGATGCATCTCTCAGCTCTCATAAGACATCAGGTAAATTGTAGTGGTGTGGGAGAAAAACTAATATCAGACGCTGCTAAAAAAAAAAAAAAAAGATCACATGCACGCAAAAACAAAACAAACTGAAACATGCACACACTTACAGGACCACTTAACTAAACTTTATGAAATTGATATACACCATGATATTCTTCATTACTCCCTGTGTCTCGCACAATTCCCCTGTTTAACAACCAAAATCTCATAGCTGGCAATGCATTCAAAGAATTACAGTCCTTTGTCATCTAATTGAAGTTATTGTAGTGTAGACGTGTAATCCTTATCTGGTAGGGAGAATGATTAGAAGAGCTGAGGCCACAGTGAGTCTTTCTTGCTTTCACTCACTTGACTTTTGCATCACCAAGGTTGAAGGATTTTGGGGGCATGAAATGAGGTTCCCTACACGATGGAAAGAAATTACTGATGAATGTAATGGTGTTTACATGCCCCAGGATGAGATTCAAAATCTTTTCAGATCTATTATGAATCTTTGGCTCTCTGCTTGACCCTTGTTTCTTATAATCAGATATTTAAAGGGCAAATTCATAGTTTAACTACAAAATAATCATTGAAGTTTAAAACTTACAACAACAAACTATCCTTTTACAGTATAATTAAAAACAAACTTATTTGTAATTGTATAGTTTTGTTTCTGAAAATAAATTTCAGACTATAGCAGGGTTCAATCTTGTAAATTTTGTGCAGGTGAAGAGAATCCAAACGTACATTTAAATGTTGGTACTTAGTACTAAAAATCCCATATTGTACACAAAGGTATGCACACAGATTCTGTTGTTGAACAACATATGTAAATAATTATTTACAACTAAACTCTTGTGCTTCATGTCAGTATTGATAACGGTGTGCAGCAAAAATTCCAATATAATGAAAACTTTATCAGTGTGCACATTTTGTTGGTTCTGTGTTGACTTTGCTTTGGTGTGATGGGCCAGGAGAAACTGTCTACTTTGGTAATTTTCAAAATAAAGAAAGATTATTTTCATTTTGTTTCATACATGTCCTGGTTCACGAGCTTACAAGGAAGAGCAAAGTTATACAAACCAGATCCCACATGGAGTATTTACAAATGGAACGATAAAAAGTAATACAATTTCTTAAACATTGATTCAAATTATTTACATAATAATTTGTTCAAAACTTTGTCTACAACAAATAATTGAATGATATAATTGAGAGACATCAAATTAATTAATTAAATAGTGCATATTGGCTCTGTGATGGACTGGGTGAACCCTGCCTTTGGCCAAAGTCAGCTGAGATGGGCTCCACCCCCCTCTGACCCTATTCAGGATACAGCGGGTATAGATAATGGATGGATGGAAATAGTCCATCATGCCTCTTTTTTTTTTGTTTAGAAGATTATTATACAAATTTAGCTAATTTAAAGAAACCAAAGTTAAACAGTCATTCTAGTTTTTAATCATGAACCATGAATACAAATATTTCAGGATTTTGTTGAGTGATTTGAAGAAAAATCAACACTTTTCAAAACTGGATAACATCAGGCTGAGAGACAGCAATGTCTTGTTAAAGGGATAAATTCATTGTTTTGGTTTCTTCATGGGATCTTTTGACAACGATAAAACAATCTTTTATAGGCAGTCCCATTAACACACATGCACATATACCAGGCTGTTCAGACACAGCCACATGCAAGTTTACACAGATGCAACAAACACATTACATAATCCACACTCGGAGGGTCGTGTTTATGGTGTGAGTGAAGGACAGCAGTCTCACTACGGTCTGCTATCCTTCCAGATCACCACTGAATGCTTAATTAACACACTCAGTCAGGGTGAGAGAATGACTGCTCCCGCTCTCCGTCTGCTACCTGAATCTGCTCCCCTCACTGACTTCATCTCCCTCTGTCACATGTTTTTACCTGTTCCTCCTCTCTGGTTTTGCCATCCAACTTCTCCAAATCATTCATCAAATTTCTCTGTGTCATCATCCCTCCTGGTTTCTAGCTCATTCTCAAAATGTTCTTCTAATCCCTGTGTTTCAGTCAAATTCTGCTTTGTTGTCTCACTTGAGATGAATATGACACACTGAAATTACAGACAGATAAAGAGAAGTACATTTCTTTATAATGGATACAGTCTAAATAAGTCAGAGGCAGCGGCAGAGTAGAAATATGAGGAGACTAATGTGAGAGAAATGACTGCAGGCTGCGGTGTTCCCTCAGAGCTAAAACAACCCATAATCACAGAGCTTTGAAAGACGTACCCTCGATCACCCCTGTACTGATTGTCAAACCTCAGATTCAGGAGATTTTGTTCTGGGCGCTGAAATAAAAAAACAGCTTCTTACACTTGAAAAATAATTTCTAAAAATAATTTCTCTGGATTTAAGCTAAAATGGCATACAGGGATAGATGTGAGCCATTTGTTCTTCCTCTTCCTTACATGAAATCAAAATGGTGCAAGGTGTTAACAAGGATGTATTGTCACAGTCTCCCTAATGAACAGGATACTGACACAGCCAGTTTGGTGTGACTGGGCTGGTGTCTCCTCTATTTTTAGATGATGCTGTCCTTTTGTTTTTTCTTTTTGGACTTTAACCTCTCTCTCACGTGGAATAAGGAAGTCAAAGTGAAAATCAGCAATGTCAGTCTGGATTGCCGAGTCGTGGTGGAGTCTTAGTCATCAGGTATTATGAACTGACTTCTGCTCAGTCACAGACACTTAAATCGAGGATATAACCAATTATAGCTACATAAAAAATCTGAGATGGAGAATGGATTACTCTAATAAACTTATCATCGTATCTCAGAGATCTTATAGAACCACATCATCGTGACAGATGTTATAGAACCACGTCATCCTGACAGAGATTTTCTCTCTCAGCCTGCTTGTGGTTCCAAGAGTGAATTGTTGTATAATGCTGTAAAGTTCTGCTGTAAGGATTTTAATGTGTTAAATGCTGTGAAATAACCTATGTTGTGATTTAGCGCTATGTAAATAAAATTTAATTGAATTATTTACACCTTAAACTGACAATACTGGAACCTCGGGCTGGTGGGGCAAGCTGAGGGTAATATTTGTCAGCCAATGGGCTGAAAAATGAGCCACTAATGGTAAAAAAAAAAAAAATAATGGAGCAGCTGATGCCATTCAGCACTTCAGTGGTCTGCCTGCTCGATGCTCCATTTTGGAGACAATCGTAGCGAGAGTGACGATAAGCTCTCGATTTGCTGGTCAATCTGCATTTCTATCCTTTGGTTCATGAATAAAAGACTGTGGACATGAGCAGCTGAGATGAGGCTCTGCACATTGGTTTCATTGACCTTTATGATTGGATGATTGCAATCTCTGCTGAAAAGGTGGGTTTTATGAGGTCATGCACAAGTTCCGGCAGGATATGTATTAAGGCGTGAACCAATTATTACAAAAATATACATGTATGTGTTTGGCTTTGCTCCTGTGATGCTCTGAAATGTGCACAAGCGTGACACAGACCTGTTACTAAGCTCACAAACATGGGACTGTGTGCACATTTCAAAACATTCACATTTACATGAAGTTATACTGAATGGAAAAATCTAAATGCTAATGCAGCAGGTGGGTGGGGAGCTGGAGGGAGCTAAACAGCCACATAGCAGGCAGTGATTATCGCTGCATGAAAAGCAGCCCTGAGCACAATGAATGAGCATGTCTAGTTATAAGCTGCCAATTTGATTGAATTTGTGGTTCTATATGATTGAAGGAGCATGTGGATTCAAAATTACTTCTACGCTTATAGACCTTTACGTTATATACAATATGTCCAACATATTCTTGCCGTGATGGGGGCTTCTTGTTTATGTTGTTTGTCTATTTTTTCCCTATCTAATAACTTTTGAGACTTTTTCTCCTTGATATATTAAATATGTATACATGAGTTTTGATCGATTCACCTGCAGCTCAGTCACAGATGATTTAGCGTCTGTGGAGATGTGCTTGTTGCCTCAGGTTGCTTTGAAAACTCACATATCAAAGTGATGGTTTTCAGACCTCTTTCATAACTCACACATGCTGTTAAATGGCATTCACCCTAACATGACCCACCTTTGTACCAACATTTGCAATGGTGATTTAAATACTTCAAAGATGAAGCTCCAAAGTACATGAACTGGTTGTACACAGGAGGTTTTTTTTAAACATGAATGCACTAGCTCATGAAATATAATGAAATATGGCCGTGACAGCAGATACACGATAAGTGATAATAAATATGGATTGCAGTGAACCCTCGTTTTTCGCGGGGGTTACGTTCCAAATAGAAACCGTGATAGGCGAAATCCGTGAAGTAGTAACCTTTATTTTTTTTTACAATTATTATACAATGAAATACTCCATAATACATTGAAACCAAAGAACAAAACCTTTTTACAGGCCCAAGCATTTGTTTAACAAATAAAAGTACTGTATAAATGTTTTTTTTACAAATAACTACTGTACTGTAAAATAATAATTTTAATCATCAATACGAACTGAAGGCTTCAAATTGCTGAGATCCACTGCGACCCGAGTCATTGGATTAGAACGGGAGATTCATTAATTCCGTAATGGCGACCTACAGCCGCATAGCTTCTACCTTCATTTAACATGTCCAGAAGTTTAACTTTTTCTGCGATAGTTAGCATCTTCCTCTGCCTTTTGGGCCCGACCGCAAGTGCCTTTGTCGGTGCAGAACGTTTTGTCGACATTATGGGTTTTAGAGAAACTTGAAATTGCAAGAGAATTTGCAAACTTAAATTTGGCGAGCTGTTTTACGTACGTGTACATATTAAACCGCAACGTTATTGACAAACAGGTAGAGAAGAAGCGGAGAGACTGTTTAGCCAATCAGAATGCAGAACACAATGCACGATGCAAATCCGTGAAGCAGCGAGACCGTGAAAGGTGAACCGCGTTATAGCGAGGGTTCACTGTATACAAATGTAAAGTCTCCCTTAGCTTTCTTCTTACTTGATCTGAATTATTCTGCTTTTTACTTTTAAACTGCTCTCTGTGCGAGATCAGGCCCATTAAAAAGGCATTTCAGAAGCCACTTCTCTCTCTCAGCGAAAAATATCACAGTAAAGTCAGCCTTGCTCCATATGACTGATGATTCTCAGCGGGTCTCTCTGGGGAGGAGATGTCAACTGCTGCTACACTGAAATTGGGCACTCCCTCAGAGCCATGATCATGTTCAGTTTATGTTCCCAGCACATGTGCACAGCATGTACCGGAAAATACACTCCTAAACTTATTCATAGATGCAGTTGTACACAGGCCTCTTGTGTGTACAAGAGGAAAGACGGGAAGAATGTTGTTATTCAGAGCTGGACAAAGAGACCACTGGTGTGATATGTAGAATCAATAAAGGCCTATTTCAAAATAAATAAAATACATAATGATCCATGCCACACCAGCAACAGCATCAATAGTTATAAATCATATCAATGCTCTCCAAAGAAGGAAAACCGGATGAGATTGATTACAGCGCTCTGAAAAAAACAGCACAATTAGATTTAATAGCAGAAGAAGAATATGCCCAGGAAGTTGTAGTGTGCCAACTGATTTATAATTCTGGATGGAAAGTGCAAACTGGTAATTGTGTGAACGGGAAAAATAGTGACATAGTGAGAGAGAGATAAAGAATAAAAGATCAGGACAGTGAGAAACAAACCTGTTCAAAGAATTCGTCCATAAATCCTTTCTCCAACCCCACAGCGACTTCATCCTCCTCCTCTGTCGTCTCCTTCCCCTGGACACACACACACACACACACACACACACACACACACACACACACACACACACACACACACACACACACACACACACACACAGGAATTATTTGATACAGTGAAACAACAACAAAAAAAAGAAAAGATCCTTTAAAGATTTCAACTCAACTCTGAGATATGTAATCATAATTTCTATTAAGGATAACATTGGTAACGACTGGACTGAAACATGTAAGGTTGTTTTTGCATAATTCAAGGTTAAACGGTAGAGTATCAACACTGTCTGCACCCATCAACTGATTAGAAACAAGGAGCACTTAACGACACTTATAATTAGATCCACAGGTCAAGTGATTGGCAAGTTATAATTAAATTAGGACCTGCAGGCAGAAACAACCTTTACTTTTGCACACTTCTACAGTCACACACATACATTACATTACATTTCATTTCATTTAGCTGACGCTTTTTTCCAAAGCGACTTACAACATACCGATGGTACACCATCGGGAGCAATTTAGGGTTCGGTGTCTTGCTCAAGGACACTTCGGCATGTGGGCAGGAGGAGCTGGGGAGGTGCATGTTTTTGGATGTCGGGAGGAAGCCGGAGAACCCGGAGAGAACCCACGCAAGCACAGGGAGAACATGCAAATTCCGCACAGAAAGGCCCAGGACTGGTTTTGAACCCGGAACCTTTTTTGCTGTGAGGCGACAATGCTAACCACTGCACCACTGTGCCGCCCATACATTAGCAAGTACAGATACATATAAACATTCTAGCTTGAAAGACTGGCCCAATATTTTGATAACATTTCTATATATGTATAAACATACAGCCAGCAATAGGTTAGCCAAGATAAGCATCAAGACTGGGAACAGGGGCGGTCCGCTGGCCAGCTTATGTGAAGCTCTCCGAATAACATATTTCACCTGGTTTGTTTTAATCTGTATGAAAGGAAATGTCCAGAAATGTCCAACTACCCCTTTAAAAGCACACTACAGGGAGTAAATAGTAACAAAGAGACAACTGGTTTTCCTCTTAAAATGTGATTGATTTACATCCGTTTGAACATTACTGGAAGTAAAAACATGCAGCTTTTCCATTCCTAATTAGAAGTTAACAAAACTAAAATGAATTTACATTTACTAAAGGCCCTTTTGATGCTAACAGAGTTCTACCAGCACCACAAAAATAAAACTTTACAGCTCAACAGACTGATCCTTGTCTTCCATCCTCCTCATATCAGCCATTACACTGCATTGGCCTGGATCTCATGTAGCTTCATCTCATTCATCCAGCCACTGTTAAACTAATTCAGTTCCCCATTAGCAGCCCATGAAATCCATTTGCTTATCAACAGTGAAAACAGAGTTCAGTTTTCATTTTCTTCCTGAAATGACTCCTTAGTCTTCTCCCCAACTTTCCAAACTGCAGAGAAAGAGGCTTAAGTAAAAAAAAAAAAAAAAAATTATGATCATATATACATTCCCTTCTCAACAACAGGTGGCTCAAATCTCAAGCCAACCCCGACCTTTAAATGTTCTTTGGAAATCCATGAAGCAAGAAATCCCTGAAGTCTTGTTTGTGTAGAATGAGGACATTTTCCAGACAGCAGAGGACTGTGGGGGATATTGGTGGAGAGGTCACAGATAAAATTACAGGGGAAATTTGTTTAATAAAAAGAAAAACCCCTATAAAAATGTGAACACAATATCATTAGAGCTCCCCACACTTTATAATTCTTAAAACCATGAGGTAAACATTTGAAAACCAGTGGGGTCTATCAGCATATTATTCTTATGCACTTAATGTGTACTGGCTGTCGGCCAGATTCATCCAGACAAAGACACTGATGGGAATGCATTAACAACAACAGCAGGAAGCAGGAAGCAGGAGGAACCTCATCAGATGCATCAGATGAGAAGGGCGAGCAATTTCCAATTGAAGGAATAAGCCACATGCTTAGATTCATCTTCAGCTGTTTAATACATCAAAGATGGCTCAGCAAGATGCACATCTATCGTCATTTTTGTTTGGGCTGCTAACATTACTTACACAGTATGTATCTCTGTATTTCTGTTGAGGTAAATACATTTGTTGAATGGAAACTATCATCTCTACAACACTACAGCTTTTAACTGACATTTTGACATTTCAATGTAGTAAATGCAGGTATAATAGAATTACTGACATCTTTCAGGGTCCTTGTATTTTGCATGCTGGCTCACTGAGACACTTGAATGTAACACACCTGGGCTTTTTCTATTATGACAAATGATGTTAAATGTCTGCTGTGGAAAAGATCCATGACGCCTAACACCTACACACAGAGGGCAGAGTGTGAGCAGCAGGCTAGCAGAGCAGAGCACAAACTCATTTTCAATAAAGAGTCACAATAAAAAGTTCACTTTTAAAAAAAAAAACATCCCACTAAAATTGTCAGCTTTGTCACCTTAAAACTATAACCTGGTGTTACCAGACCCAAATTGATTGTGAATATAACATTTCAATTGGGTACCGTAGAGAATCACTTCCAGTTGTGGCATCCTGCTGGGCGTAGACCTCTGGTTAATTTTGTAACTATAGGAGCAGCCTTTAACCAATCGGCATCGGCCATTAGGATTTCACGCATGTGAGTCAAAATTGTAACAAGCTGTAAACAACAGAGACCTCCGATGCGAGCAGAGTAAAACGGCATGACCACTGCAGATTAAAGAATATAAATGTATAGGAATTGTTCCCAATATTTGCAGGCGTTGCTACAACTGTTTGTATCGCTTCATCCAGCTGCACCACTACCGCCATTGTTGAAACTACATTTAGAAACAAACGCTTAACTTTATCGCCAATGTGTTTATTTTTGGAAATAAGGTGGGCTGTTAAAAAATTCTTAAACTCTTTGTTTTTACAAATAATATTAATATTTTTTTAAAGCTATTTTATATAACTGAGATGGATGGAAATTGTGTAACATGACTTTTCTCAAATGGAACCTATAAATAACACGTAGCTGTATTGTCTTTTCAGACACGGTTATTCTGTGGAGAGTGTGATGTGCTGACAAAGAGAGTGAGGCAGGGAGAAAACTGAGGGGAATGGGGGGAGGAACTGAGGAAGAGGAACCAGTCCCTGAGGAAAAATGTCTGAGAGGAAAGATTTTAGCTGAAGCAGTTGGCACAAATCTCTGAGAAGGCAGAGCCACTAATATTATCTAAACCCACTCAGGCTATATTTAATCCAACAAAAACGGTATTGTATGATGTCTTTTTATGGAGGGTTTATACTCGCCATAACAGAAATTAATTGCAAAACATTTTGGAAAATAGAACAATTCGTCCAAATTTAAAAGCTCATCCTTAGTGTGCTCAGCTGTCAGGACAACATGGTGTGCATCTCATTTTGCAATAAAACATAATAAATAAAGGTTGAGCGCTGATATGGCACTGATATGGTACATTTGGGGAGCAGCAGACTCTGAGAAGCAGAGAGAGTAGAGGCGGCAGCAGCAGGAGGCAGAGGAGGAGGACAAGCAGGGAATCAGAAAAGGCTCCGAGAGCACCCAGAGTGTGGACAGCCTCCACAGAGAAATGCCGTGTCTCCTGCAGAGACGCGGAGGGCTTTGGTCTGGTTTTACTGCGAGTGGTACACCACTAACCTCTACCTCAAACCCACATCTGAAGCGCCTGCTAAGCCACAAAGAGGCTGGGAGAGGACTTTAGTGCCGCACTCTTGACTCCACTTACAGACTTGACTGTCCACACACAGCAGATGTTCTGAGCCAGACTCACAAACATACATGCACACTACAGTTGATGCACGGATAATATATAACAGCCAAAAAAGAGAGAGGAGGTCGTCTCTATACAACCTGGTTCCCATGAGATCATAACCCTACAATACACTCTGCCTCTGGGGCTCACACTCGGTTGGAACACCTCAGCTGTAGTGTAATGGTTTACACTGATTATGCTTTTTTATTAGATCAGGGAGTTTTCCTAGGCACCATGGCAGCAGGAAGTCTCTCCATGAGGACAAACGTGCCTGCACATCCAGTGTACACAGAGGGAGGAGATGTAGACCAAGAGTGAGTGAGAGATAAAACAGACACTGCACAAGGTAAAAGAGGCAGGAGAAACAGGACAACACCACAATTAGTGAAAGCTGTGAAAACATATGCAATCAGAAACCATAGAGACATGTGTTTATATGTAAGCAGTCAGGTTAAATGGAGAGTATGCTTGGCCCTATGACTCTTTTCAAGGTTTTATGTGAAAATTATCAAGAGCATAGCAGTGAGAGACAGTTCAAGATATGGAAACCCATGTGGGAAGTACTTTAGTGTACATTTGTGTTTCCATATTAAAGCAGGTCTGGTTCCCGCATTTTTGTATCACAGCCAATTGGGTAGGTAGGTAGGTATATACTTTATTAATCCCCGAGGGGAAATTTTTTAATTGAAGCAGCTTCCTGCAGTCCCATTAGAAATGAGTCATAGAAATCTGTGTCAGCTGCACAGAGCAACATGGCGAGCATAACCACATTCATTAAAACAACATTCAATGCTTGAGTTGCATTTTTGGGTAATGTTGGCACTAGTATCTGTGGTTCTGTTGTTCACTTTAAGTCCGATAAGGTGCTTCTCACTGTTTAAAACTGGTAAACAAAGATAAACAATCGACAGACACACACGCACGCACAGAGAAAATGGCAGATTTTTGTGGCACAGAGATAATGCTGACACAGTGACTCCACAGATGAACAAACAGACCTCACCGGCTGATTGCTCCGCTGGTTGGCTGACAGAGTGACTGTCAGAGTGAATGACCGGCTGATGGAAGATGAGGACGCAGCGCAGAGCTATCGAGACATGATAATTACACAACCAAGGAGCAGTGAGGGTGATGACAGGGCACAGGAAGTGATAGACTGAGGCAGGACAAGGCCAGCCAATTGTTAAACTTCTTCTCTCTTACAGCACCAGGAGCGAAGAGAAACAACAAGTCTCCATCTTTCAGAGCACACACTAATGGTTAGTGTGAATTTCAGCAGTTGCCGTGAGCTGGAAAAAACCAACAACATTCTGGTTCATTTCTCCATTTGCACCAGCTGGTCTGTGCATTCCCGCTAGTAGTGTGCAAATACAAATGATGCCCAACACTTTTGTTTTAATCTAGGATCTGTATGTGACGCTGTACTTTTCAGATGACCGCTACTGTTTTCTGTACAATACACTGGAGTAAAAAACAGCTAATTGAGCAAGCAATCCCAGAGCAGAAAATCTATAATTCTGTGCTGCCAAGACATTAGAGTTCAATACAGCTGCAAATCTGAAGACTTCTGTCTTTACTTTGGCACTCTCAACATCATTTGCAGCAACCAAACCACAATCACAGGGAATTTTTTTTACTGATGGCAGTTTGAGGGATTTAAGTGTTACTTATAATGTGGTTAGGGGCCACATGATAGGTCTCTCTGCTGTTTTGGATCTATCAGCACCTGCGTTGGGCTGTATGGTTTATTCGTTGTATTTTTTTTTCTCTGTGTTTTCTATATGGGATTTTCAATTTGATCAAGATAAAATGCACCACTTTCTTCAGCACAGATGTTTCGCATTCCAGTTAAAAGAAGATGTAGCTGAGGTTAATAAGATGGTTTCATCAGTTCAGCAGATACACAAAGGATAATAATGTGGGTGGGAGAAGAGATGAAGCACAGAGTCAAAGTGTGTGCTTCTGCAACAATTTCCTTATCCTAACAATCCTCCTCAATCTCTTCTCCCTCTAATCTTCTCTTCTTTCTCATTGTCGTGTCTGTCATGCTCTTGCTCTCTTTCCTCCAGCTTCACTACAGACTCATTTCAGCAGCGTGGGGCCTACGCACACAACATGGACTCAGTTACCTTTGTCTCGCTCTCCCTCCTTTTGCCTTCACTTTGTGTTTGTCTTTTTTTCTTGACCATCTTTAATGATATCCTTTGTCAAGACCTGTACATTTTATATTGCATAAATAACCAAGTTTATGCTTCACTTCTAGCTAAAGATAGCCGTGTTTAACAGTTAACTTCATTTTATTTTTGTACTTTTCCATATTTTGAGTTTGCACGGTCTTGTTTCCTGTTTTTATTTTGGATGCTCTTATTTTGAAGGCACCGACTTTTAGTTCCTGTCACGCGAAACTGAATAAAATAATAAATGTATGATAAAAAGGACAGAAGAAAGTACATTGTTTTAAGATATTAGCACCCCCCACCAAGAGGTAAAAGTCCGTATCTGCTGCTCAACTGTTATGAGGATATGTGATTTGGATTTCTAAATTAAAACTAAATCATCAATTGAAGTGGTAAGCCCATCTTTCAGTGGGGTACGCGACATATTGTATCTACCACAACATCTTATTCTGCCATATGTGTATTTATAGCTGCTAAAACAAATAAACTTCAGAGATTTTCTCCCTCTTTTGCTCCTCCTCTCTCTCATTCGTCCCTCACCACCTCTTTCTGACCTTTGACAGTGTAATCATCAAAGTAATACCATTTAAACATGACGAAACACAAATTTAGAGACTGCCACACTATGAAAGGTTAAAAAATTAGTTTTAATGCAATAACAGAATGACTTTGCGTAAATCAATGCCAGAATTCTAAATGTCTGCAGCTGCCAGTACTCACAGAGATATATCTTTCTGCCTGCAGGGACTTGCATGAGAAGTGTGACCTTTTAGACTAAATAGTGGATGCCCCGCTCCCGTTTTGGCTTGTTAGCTCATAATAAGTCTATGGATATGGATATGAATATATAAATTACATGCTGTGAGGATTTTCGCACAGACTTGTCTGCCTCGGGCACGCATGTAGGCAGCAGCGGGTGGTTGGTCGGTGTTCAGGGTGGCAGGAGTGGGTGAGAAAATGTCATAAAGCTTCGTATTGAACTTTAATGACAGATCACAGGCAGGGAAAAGAGACGCGCCGTCGTGGCTTATGCCACGGCTTTTCCCACCCCCAGACTCTTCTCATTCTTCCCCGTGGAATATATTGAGCGTGCCTGGCTGTGTAACCCACTGACCATGAAGGTTATGACAGCGCCAATGCACCACTAACGCAATTATATTGTAGATATGGGGGGAAATGTAACAGAGAGGGATGTCAAGGAATGACAGGATTTGTATAAAACAAATGAGGGACAGTGAAAGAGTTACAAGAAAGGAACTGCAGGGAAAAGACAAGAAAACTACCAGCAAGCAGTTAAGATGCCAAACTTCAAATATAAAGAATTACATGACTGAATAATGTGATGATTAATCATTCAATCAACCGATTATTTTTTTAGCCTTAAAAAATGGCAGAAATAAAAAAAATTGTATGTGCCCACAATTTTCCAAGGCCCAAAGTGACGTCTTCAAATCACTTGTTTTGTCTGATCAACAGTCCAAAACTCAGATATTAAAACAAGAGAACAAAAACCAGAAAATTCTTGCATTTGAGAAAGTGGAACTGGGAAATGTTTTGGATTTATGCTTGAAAAATGCCTTGAACAATTAATTATCAACATTCCCATCAATTGTCTATCAGTCGACTAATAGAAGAATTTATTGTTTTGGCTCTGGAATATTATCTTAACATGGCAAAGTCTTTTTCAGAGAAGATCGTCGTTAAAAGTGGACCGTTTCCCTCCCAGGAAAAAAACAACAGGATCTGTTGCTGCAGAAAATATTTAGTAGAAATTATGACACTTGTCTATCAGGAGGAAATAGATTGGTATTTGTTAGAGATTCACAAAGGCCACAGAGGACTAATGTTAGGATCCATAGAACATTGAACTACTGTCAAAGCTGACTTCCTTTCTTCCTCTGACTCTAAGGCAGCAATAATGATTACTTGGAGGATTGCTTATGTTGATGAATACACAGAGAAACATTTCTCCACTCTGCAGTTCCCTCTTCAGAGACACTTTTTAACATAATTATTTTGGTTTTCATGTAGAAGACTTCACTGTTCTGATTCATCCTCATGGCTCTCACATTCACCAGTCAGTTGTTTACAGTGAAAAAGCTCTGAACCCCCTTGTACATTACCTGCTGAGAAAGCTGACAAAGTGTCACAGTTAGCAACAAACTGGTGAGTAAGGAGAGTGAGTAATGAGGCTGCATTTGGCTGACAGACATAAAAATAACTCCAAATGAGTGCTGAGATGGCTCCAATATGAATGTGAAAATAATAAAGAGGCAGTTTGCTAATAAGTTTGCCATATCAACGTAATAGGCGATATGTCAGGAGGTTGTTCACGGCTTCAGCTGACCCAAAGAGGCCCAAATGTTATTGCAGCTATCAAGAAGTTACTTTATATCAAAGCCATTATATTTCTGTAACAACTAATAACATATTTTTGAGCCAGAATAGCAAATGGTAAAATGGTTTGCAACAGAGATCGGTAGTGATGCTGTCCTCCCGACAATGTGGGGCATCGCCTCAGAAAATGCCCACATACAGTCAGTCATTCTGCAGGGTAATGGGTGGCAAATATATTTATGTTGTTGTTTTCTTTGGAGGGCCTATCAGTTAAAAGTACCGGTTCAGCCACAAGATGGTAAGATTAATCATATAATTATCATGCAATATTACCAACCAACAAAGACAGACAGAGCACCTTGAGGCCTAATGAGGACACTGACAATTCACAGCCTTAAGATGAAACATGTATCTGTGAGTAAAGGTATTATCTGCACTGCTGAAGAACCATTCCACTGCCATCAATTGTAAGATGATGTGAAACGGGAGGTCAGCACATTAAAAATTCAATTTTCGCAGCGGTAACAAAGATGACCTGAAGTTCAGTCATCTGTTTTTTATTATTAGGATCTCCACCAGCTCACAACAGGGAAGCTGCTGCTTTATGAGGAGCAGGAGAAGAAGCAACAAGATTTTGGGGCACAAACATCCACATAAGCAGTAGTACAACAATATCACACATGACACTGATCTGACCACACACCGATTTGCTGGTATTCTCACTGGTGCGACTCAATCTTCAATAAACAATGCAATGATTCAATGGACCATCCGGTCTCACATTTTAAAAAGAACTATTAGCAGCCAACAGATTTTGGATATCATTGCAAATGAGGTGATAGTTGCAAAGACAGACAAGTCCTTGGTGAAACGCCAGATCAGTCACACTCATTTCATGGCTCATTAATCAAATCATCAAAGATCTATTTGGTAATGAATAATGTGTTTGTGACTGTGCCTTTCTGATAATATACTGCGATGACAATGCATTTTACTGCTGCTTTACAGATTTTACGGATACATCTCAACTGTGGGTCACAACCAGAGAGCAGCCAATTTGTCCAGCACAGATCCTGCAGTTTACAGAGGCTTTACAGAGGACAAATAAAACATCTGACCTGCTAGGATAGGTGTTCACTTCACCACCAGAGGAAGCAGTTTTTTGTCCTCCTACTGTTGTGTGTAGTGTCATTAAAGAAGAGTCAACAGCCAAAATCAGGTCAAGGATAGAACAAAAGGAAAGGAAAAGCATTGGATAAAGAAAGTGAAAGGAGACGAGGGATCATGAAAAGAAACAAGAGAGTCAAAGACACACACCACGTCCGAGTCAGTGATCCACATCCATCCTATTAGTTAATGTGGCACTCTAATGCCAAACAGGCAGTGACAGTGAGTCTCCCACTGCCCCCCCCCACACACACACACACACACACACACACGCACACACACACCTGCCTGAACCAACACTAACACTGGCTAACAAGGCTGCGCACCAGGTCGGATAAAGGAGAGGCAAAATGTAAGGAAGGACATAAAACAATCTAATAAATCACTGATAGGAAAAGAGCAATAATGGAGGAACTCGCCATTACAGAGAGGATGAAAGAAAAGAGAGGGATATTACTTAAGAGACAGAGATGGGAAGAGAGGCAGATATGGTCAATGAAATGACGAGCCAGAAGAAAAAAAAAAAGAGAGATAATAAAAGCTCAGGAAAAAACTAGGAGATATGAAGGCAAAATGACCTGTTACAGATGCAGCGTTCATAATGCCGGCCTGAATAAATAACTCACTGCTGCAAAGTGACAAACAATCACATTTGATTGATAGCAGTCCCCGTGGTGTGTGAAATCTGTAATAACCTCATCGGTATGTTTCTCCTCAGGTTTCAGAGTTTAAAAAGACTGACAAATGCATCATATCTGCACCATCTGTCACTAAACCACTGTTGGACCTGCTGGGAGTGATGGGGCAAGGTGAGGGGAGAGGAGGGAACGGTATGACAATTTTTGTTATTGAGCCTGGCAGATTTAGGCATGAAGATAACCAGCTACTGGGAGAGCAAAGGCGTGGACAGGTGTTGAGCTCATAAAGTAGCTTTATGTGCATATGGGCAATGATGGAGCCAAACCTGCTCGCTCACATTAACATGAGCAAAACTCAATTTCCTGCCAATATGACACACAAAGCACATGGGTGTGTAAACTTTCAATGTGACTGTAGAAAAACACATGCGCAGAAAATTCTGTAGCCGAAGCTCAGAAGATCTTCTTTTTGTGGCTCACGTGCTTAGTTTGTATGTTATTAAATTATTTTCCCCAAGTAGTTGGAGACATAAAACACAATATATTCTCATACTAGAAGACAAATATTCTGAAGCCCAAGTAAAGAAATAGAGGATTTAGTTGAAAAAAGAGTTCCTGAATAAAAACTATTAAGAAACAAATGCAAATATCCAAAAATCAGTCCTGATACAGATCATGTATTGGCCTGTTTCTTTGTCCGTACCATTATAGTGCCCCAGCAATCAGGGCTGAAGTTATTACTGTATAAAAATGACCTCAGTAACTGATGTGACCACCATTTTTCTTTATGCAGCGCGACACATCTCCTTCACATAGAGTTGATCAGGTTGTTGATTGGGCCTGGTCTACTCCTCCTCAACGGCTGCACCAAGTTGTTGGATAGAACAAGATTTGGAACAAGCTGTCGTACAGGCCAATCCACGGCACTCTAAACATGATTAATCTATGCTTACTTCTGCCTACTGAAAACTTTTGACATCTGTGGCATTATGTTTCTTGATAAAACTACACATATCTGAATGGCCTTTTGAACACTCTGAGGGATGTGTGTGCACTAATGATGCTGCTCAGTCTTTTACTTCAACTCGTGAAAATTGGGAGCAACTAAGAAAACAGATTCATCAGAATTAAAAAATAGTTGCAGCCCTACTAGTCAATAGCACACCAGTCTTTATCACCACGCAAGCATCCTCCACTGTGCTGCAGTAACGTGCTGTTGTAATGTGCTGTCCAGGCCCTCTGAGACATCTACATGAGATTCAAGCTGCATTAACCTGAGGCTGCAAACGGAAAACAATATTAATCTAGTGCTGATGGGAAATAACAGTCTGTGACTTGCAATTTACTTCAATTTTATTTGGTGGGGAGTGCCTAAAATAGGTCTTGCTGGAGCCTCTCCAGCTGCCATTTCTCAGACATAAAAGATAAGACCTAAAATTATAAAGAAAAATAGAATCAACAGCTGTCAAATCATTTCTGTCAACCCCACACGCTGAATATTAGCCGAGGTTAGGTTTCTCACTGAAGCTACATGGAAGGTTTACACTTTTTCTAAATCATTTGCACAACTGCATCTTTCCAGCAGTGGCAGGAGGAGGCAGCTTGGCAGGCTGAAGATGTGCCTCTCTTGAACACATGGACACACAATTGGCAAGGCTGAGTTGTCTCCCTTGGGACCAATTCATTGCTAGATCTTTGTTACAAACTGAGGAGCCGCAAATTGTTTCCCCTTTCTCTCCTCTGCTTAACTGCCAATTACCCAGATCTGACAATGGCCACTTTACCACCAACCAGAAACGCGAACAAATACAGTATAGCCCATGTCAAGCTCAACAGCAGCATTCCTGTGTAGTGATGCTTTCTGTATCTGTCAAAACTGTAGTAATCATGCCTCTTCTCAATTTGAGTGGCTTTTTATATTTATATATATATATACATACATATATGTACATACATATACATATATATAGATATACATATATCTATATGTGTGTATATCTATATCTATATATAGATATACACACATATATGTATACACGTGCACACATATGTATAAACTTGCATACACGTGCACAGATATGGCAACCGTTGGGGTGGCAAAATTCAAAGATTTCGAAGGGTTTTTTTTCATGATTTGTGGGGGGAGGTGATATGATGTGAGGATTAGGAAATCGGATTGATTGATGTCAGATTGAACTACTGTCTCTCTCTCCACATGCAGATCAGAAATATCCTCCAGCACTTGTTTGAAAAAGACGAAAAAAAGACACTATCTCAGTTTCTGATTGAGACCTCCTGTGACGCGCAGAGGGTGGACATTTAGCAGGTGCAAGGCGAGCTGGGACCAATTTCCCACTGTGGTCACACACCCATACGTTGGACAGATTGATCCCACCACACATACGCACGGACGCGCAGTAGTTATTAATTCACCGATGACCTAGGCTACAGTATTTTCACATTTTCGGTAGACTAGTTTTCAATCTCTTCTTTGACAAGTATTCATTTCTGAAAGATTACAAAATCGGCTTGCTAAAGATTAACACTGAAAAATGTATGACATTGTCGAGATTAAATCCCATTAAGTACAAAGTGTCAATCTAATAACTCTCTTTTATCCAACAGACATCCTGTAATAGCCTTTATACTCATTTAAGGATACACGCAGGAAGATCAAAGTGATTTTGCGTTTGGAGAATGAGGAGAAAATGACTTTTAGTTTGCGGAAACGTCTGAAATCATTCAGCCGGGCTTTAAAATGCTTGTCGAAACATGCCTGTAATAAGACCAAATTTGCGCCTCCATCAGACCCCCGAGAGTCACAACTGTTGCTCAATCAGCGCGCCTTGCTCTGTGGATCTGCACTCTGAAAACACCACCATCTCACACGCCGATTCAAAAAGCCTCCACTCAAGAGCAGGCCATTAAGAAGAATAAAACAGTAACTCACATGTCTAAGTTCTTGCATGCGGTCCTTCATGGTTTCGCCGGTGGATCGCTCTTATTGCTTCAGTTGGCGTTGTCCTCTGGATGCGTGTGATGATGGAGCGGCGGGGCTGATGTGAGACCGACCGAGGCGAGGCGAGGCGAGGCGAGGAGGCGCGTCTGGCGGCGGTGATTCTCCCCTCTTTGGTTCGGATGCTGGGGCCACTTTACAAAACTGGGTGACGCGCACGAAAGTTGAGGCGAGGCCTTCCGCCGTTAACCCATTACACACTCGAAACTTCCTTTTTAATCCGCACTAATTGATATTTTCTGAGCACGAGCCTGTTTCCTGTTGTTTTTTTGTTTTGTTTTTTTTTCCAGTAAAATTTAGTCTGACAACAGGAAGGCCAGTTTGACACGGAAACCAGCTGCCCGGAGCGTCTGCCTGAGCGGTCAAACTGAGTGGTTATCGATTGAGCAGGTTCAGAGATAACGCCCAGGTGGATCCCCATTGTGCCAAAGCGAATAGCGACCTCTGCCGGTACCGAGCGGAATAGAGGCGGCAAAAGAGCTACTGTGTGCTTCGTAAAAATGATTGTACAAGGTTGCCCGAGGCATTTTTCTCACATTTGATTTTAAAGCTCTATACTGTTAAGATCCTGTAGTCTGAGACCAACCTCATCACATCAATCCTGTTTTTACCTTTAACATGTACCATTTGTTTTGTTAGATGTGCCAATTGAAAATTAAAGACAAAAAAAAAGGACTAAAAATCAAACTAAAAATACTTTATATCAATATCCATGTTGATGTTTTATTTATTTATTTTTTTTAATTTATATGAAGCTCTAAAAATAAAAAATATAATTTCCAAAAATGTATTTATTTTTATTTGCAGTTTTATTTAATTTCAAATTAGTTTAAATCCATTTCCCCCTTAAGAAACAGGCATGTCCCTTTTGTAAACATGATTTACAGTGTGTTCGGGTCTATCACCATGTCATTTTACATACTGAATCTCCATTACAGGGTCATTTTTGTGAATTCAGAGTGTAAGCGTGTAGTTTCCACTCATTCATTAGGTTTCTTCATACAGTATCCTCTATGTTCTGGATAGAAATAAACAGCAAAAACCTAATTAGGGTTTAGTTTCAATTGAGAAAATATTGCTCATAATACAATAAACAGCTGATTAGAGATAGAGGATGAGATATGTGCTGATATATACAAATTGTTTTAATTCTACAACACTGGTCCACACTGTGTTTTGCCTTCAGCAGGCAGTACATACATTTATTCATGTACTTCCAGCCACACTGAACATGAACAGTGCAATCTCACCCCCATCGCTGAGAATCAAATTGTCAAACACTCAAGGAAATATAAAAACCACTGGCTATAACAGCATGTCACTCTTTGTATCTCATCCACTGGAATTAAAGAGTCGAAAAATGAAATGAGTGCAATCACTCTGCAGCTCCAGAGGTGACTGTGGTGCGAACGAGAGTTAATAAAGGCACAGCTGCATGAGTCACAGCTAGAAATGAGGTCTGCGCTGACGTCCAGTATATTTTGTGTCGGCTCGAACCTCCCTGCAGGCCAACAAACACACAGGGGGAAAGAGGGAGCATCAGCGAGTGTTACAACACGCACATAATAAGGTGAAATTCAGTTTCATGCTAAACACAAGTATATCACAACATATATATAGTATTTGAGCGCAAGATAGTAAATTCAATGAATTGTCCTGTAACAGATTGAAATACAGTCATGTACATACCGTCCCTGTCTCCTCCTCCTCTCCTTCTTCTCCATGATCCAATCTCGTCCCTTCTTCCCCGACTTCCCCTTCATGTTTTTGAAACGGCATCTTGACAAAGACAAAGTGTAGCTGATGTTTAAAACCCGTCTTTGGTGCAAACTGAATGCAACACCGAGCATCTGATGCAAAACACCTCACACATCCAGTCAGAGATTTGAACATTAGCATGTGAAAGGGAGGAAAACCAGCCCGACAGGGTTTTTAGTCAGGCAGGACAACGGCCCTTCTCAGATTTCTTTTGGTCTTTTGGCTTCATCAAGACAGGTATGACTGAACCTGCACTTAGCAAAGCAAAGACCTGCTCATTATCCCAACAGCAAGAAATACATGTCATGTTTTACATGGCTTTTAGTAGCAAATAAATAAAAATAAAAAAAAAACAGGGATAATTTATAGCTGAAACTAACCCTTATCTCAATGATCAATTCATCTGATGGTTATTTTATTTAAAAAAAAAAAAAAAAATGCTAATCGGAGTTTTCAACAGTTTCTCAAAGCTCAATATTCAAATTACTTGTGCTGCTAACAATCCAAAAGATATTCAGTATAAAGTCACATAAAATAAAGAAAAAAGCAGCAAACCCTCACATTTCAAAAATTAAAACCGGTTAAATTACAATCTACGAACTGTATAGGTGTTAAAATCCCATTCATTTTGGAGTAATATGCAAATGTGTATTTCAACAGTCCAAAACAACAGTCAAAGACAGAAGTAACAAAAGCTTTTCATCTGAGGCTCAGGTGACCTCAGGCTCTATCGCAACACATTGCATCTGTCTGAGTAAAATACACCTACAAACACATAAATTCATAAAAACCGTGGTGACCGAGATGAACTATGTTACATCCAAACATGTAAACGGTTTCATCAAACTGATTTCTCAGAGTACAGCTGGAGTCTGCCGGCTGGGAGTTTCCTTACCGTTGTCCTGAGTACTGAACCTGGTTTGGAACAGTTCTGTCTGAGGTTTCCGATCCCAAGCCCTGCGATGAACAACAGGAGATCACCGTGATTATCATGTGGCTAAAACAAAGAGCAGTAATCCACACTAACTCCCGTGTTTCTCACTTTGGGAAGGACTCCTGTTACTCCAGCAAACAGACACAAGAAGAACCTGCAGGTGGACGAGAAGTGTGTGGGTGAAAATCAAGGAAACAATTTTAATGAGTAATAATTTGTCATGCAGCTACTGTGACAAAGAATTGAGTCAATATGAATGTCATCCTGTTGTAATGAGCCTGTGTTACAAGTACACTGCTGCTAATTTCACAGACTAATAAGAGCAGATCAATTACAGACGGCTGCGGCTAAACATGACAAAATAAAAGCGCTGCTTCGAACAGGTACCGACTTTTTGGCCTTGCTGCTGTTGGGGTAATCCACCACCATGCCTCCACTGAAACCTGCCCGCATGGCCTGTGTCGTAATCAGCTCAAGCTTCAGAGAGGAAAGAGGAAAAGTGAATTAAGGAATCTGGAGAAACGTTCAGAGTGAACATCCATAGACACAGAGCCATCATAAAAACAAGAGGGGATCCGTGTTGTTCACCTGTTCCGAGTTCTCAGGATAAAGCTGAAAAACTGCACGGGAGCCTCTTGACTGAAAGATCAAGGAGACGTGATTAAAGGTTTTCATCGTGAATATATAACATATGGTACCTGGATGCGTGACTTTTTGTATAAGGAGTCAACAAGATTGATAAAACTTTACCAGAGATGAATACAAAGTACTAAAGAAGGTATAGAGTCTCTTTGGTGGGCTGTGTGTCCTCTTGTCCGCATTACAGAGCCACTGCAGGGCAGAGATACTGATGGGGGAAAAAAAAGAGCATGAGGTCAATAAAACTAAAATACAGTTAAAGTTATTTTATAGCAGAAGCCCGTTTTGTTCTTCACCTGATGCAACCGTCAAAGGTTCCAGGTCGGAAAGGCATCCCCTGGCCCATGTCCCCCAACAACAGGTCTCCCTCCACCTCTCTGTCCAGTGCAACATCTGTCCAAGGGAGGACATTTACATTTGGTCAGTGTTTCAACAATGTATCCACATCCCCTTGTGACATAAACCAATAAACAAAAAGACAGAAATACAAGACAAATCTCTAATTTCAACAACGACAAAAAAACAAAACCTTCAAAGCTGCAAATGCCTTAAAAAGAAAAGTTGTGCAACTTCTTCTAATATTGATGAACACTGACCTGCACCCCAGTGTGTGAAATTAATATGTAAAACCAAGCAAGCACATGGAGATTCATTTTTTTACAATACATTTGTGTGATTATAAAGTTTACTTCAGCTAAATGCTCAACTTGTAGATTCTTTGAGCGGTTGTGATATTTTAGGAAGTCATTCTATTCACAGTGTTTTGGTTAAAACTATTCATATTTTAACACATCATTCATAAGTGACATCATTATAACAACAGAGCAGGAGAGCAGGTTCATTGTTCGTTTTCCTCAACTATGTTATTCTCGGTTTAAACATTCCCACAAAATTAAGATTTAACTGTAATTCAACTTCAAAATACCCAGACAGGACAACATTTAAACGCACACATTATTAAAGCGATCAAAGATTTATATTTTAGTCACACTCGCGTCACAGTTTTCACAGTCCAAGTGATACCTACGGTGTATCATTCATGTTCTTGTTTAAATGTCAGAGTGTGAAAAACTAACCCAGCATTGCAGTGCTGATGTCGACTCCAACCCAGTGGTGTCCCTCCTCCGACAGATGATCTCCACTGAGACCAGAGCCACACCTGGGAGACAGAGGACAGTCTCCTCAACACAGAACACGCTTTTACAATCAATAATCAATAAAACTCAAGTGAAAATACAAAATACACGTCTCCTGTGTCACGGTGGTGACATTTAGATGGAGATGTTTCTCAAACACCGACGGTTCTTTGAAAACTCCAGTTCTTTCATTGATGTTTACATTTCAATTCTCAGATGCGTCCAACCTCAAGGTGCTGCAGCTACTTCCTTACTGATTTTGATAAACACTGCACTTAAAGAAATTCTCTTTATTTTATTTTTTTGTATTACTCATACTTCAATAGAGACCTCGCAGTTCATAATGTACGTTGTAATTAGGTAGATAGGTAGGTAGGTATATACTTTATTAATCCCCGAGGGGAATTTTTTTTTTTAATTAGGCTGCGATTCAGACAAACTACGACCCCTGTTAATGAAAAAAAAAAAAAAAACCCGTATCGTACCTTCTCTTTCCATCTTAGTTCAAGTTTAATGTAAAACACGATCCCTCACCCGACATCTAGGAGGAAGCAGGTCTGTTCTTCTGGCAGATTTAAAAGCTCCACAGCTCTCTCGGACATCTGCGTCTGGATCTCGATCATCCGAGAGCTTTGAAGCAACACAACACAGTTTTTACACGTGTGCAGACACAATATACAGAATCAGACTTTAAAAAAAAAAAAAAGCAAAGTCAACATGTAGACTCCTCGAGTAGGAACTCGTGCCGATTACTAACTTAACGTCGTCATGGTTACGGTGTACCGAGGGGAAAACGGGAGCATCTCGACTCACTTCTGAGAGTATTTCTTTGCCTCCTCTTGATTGTAGAACTGCGGAGATGAGATGAACAGATCAATAACACTCGTCACTGTTGTCACAGACACAAAGTGAACCAACCTACTACCGTTATTTAAAAACAACAACAACAACAACAATAATAATACGGGACTAGTTTGACCGACTGCTGAGTAAACAGATTCTTTAACGACGCTTTTGCTTCGGTTGGAGGCCGTTGTAACCCACCCAGCTGGAAAAGACAATAAACCGAGTTACTAACCAAATCTGGAGGAGCCGTGTGTTCAGGTCGTCGACAGCTGGAAGCCATGCTTGCGTTCTGGCAACGTGTCGGTGTCTGAAGACTGTAATTTCACTTACAAAAACGAGCAAGATGTTGAGGTAGTAAACGGTCCACACGTGAAACGCAATGACGTCATTTAAGAGCGGCGAGTGTGAGCGTCTTCTTCGTCGAGTTAAATAAAAGTCCTCTCCCGTAGAGAGGTGCTTATATCGCCATCTCCCGGTGCATTCGGGTACACGTACACTATTGCCAGTCTGACCACAACATATCCTCAACAATGTGACGAAAACGCACATTAACATTGATAATCTGCTCTTTTAAAAAAAAAAATAAAAAAAAAATGTATTAACTAACTAACATTTTTATTAACTTATGACTTTTAAAGTCATAACCAAAAGCAGCACCATCCTATAAAATGTACATAAAAAAAACCCAATAATTAAAACAAATTTAATCAACAAATCAAATAAAACACGGAAATAATGGATAAATAAAAGGAATACATTGTTGTTTTTTGGAAATATCTGTAAAAAAAAAAACCAACAACACAAAAAACACAAAAGTTTCCACTGGAGAAATATTCTGAGAAAAAAAAAAGATTATGAGTTAGACCGAGACCGGTAGAGCTCTCCTAACAATATAAGCAAGTACAGCTTTTCTAAAAACTAAATAATCAAACTAAAACTTTCTCGCTGATTTAGGCCCCCCGTGTTCCTCGAAGATTATTGGTCGGTTATGTCGCGTACTTCTCGTAAACATTGACTCTCATTGGTTCGTCGTCCTGTGACGCACCGGATGCCACATCTGTCTTCCGGCCCGCTCACTGGCCCGTTCTCGGTAAAATGGCAGAGGTCGGTCAGAGGCTGGGGAGCGGAGCTTACAGGCTGTCCGCTCTCAGAACCAGCCAGAGTCGACCGGTGTGCAGCGGAAGAAGTCTCCCGATAAGCTGCCCCTCCGTTCAGGGTCCGGTCGAAGACGACCCGGTCCAGGAGCAAGGTGAAGTTCAGCCAGTGCCAGAAAGCAGAGCGACACGACGCAAATCAGAGAAACTTTCCAGAGTGGTAAAAAGTGAAAGTCAGCAGGATGATGTGACCCTGCTTTGTGCCGCCTCTTTGGGGCCGGCTGCATCCCGTCTTATCGGGTTCGTTGAAACCAGAGAGAGCCCACTAGCTCCTGCAACAGCCCTGTACTTCTCTGCAGGACTCCTCCGGGAGAAACTGCTACCTTGCAGGATGACACCCTGGACCAGAGGAGCTGTTTCCATCGACCCTGACACCCTCAGGTCCCCTCAGCAGCTCCGCGCTTTCTGCACTGTCGTGTTCATTTTGGCCGAGCAGGGACCAGAGAGGCTGGGCTGCCCGCGGAGACTCGGACATCTGAAACCGCATCGTGAAGCTTCCACAACCTCAAGGAGCTACAGCCGGAGCTCCAGCGATCCTCCCCTGCTGCACAGAAGCAAGACGGCCTACTACGACATCCTCAAGGTGTCTCCCGGTGCCACGCAGTCCCAGATTAAGACGGCCTACTACAAGCAGTCCTTCGTCTACCACCCTGACAAGAACCCCGAGAGCAAGGAGGCCACGCAGCGCTTCTCTGAGATCAGCGAGGCTTACACCGTGCTGGGCAACATCAGCCTGAGGAGGAAGTACGACCGGGGCATCTTGAGCCAGGCGGACGTCCGAAGTGGCTGGAGACCGTCGTCTACAGAGGCCACGAGCAGATCCACGGGCTTCCAGCATCATCAGCCGCACCAGCACAGAGCCAGGCGGTTCTCCCAAGCCGGGGGGAAGCCCATATTCGATTTTGACGCCTTTTACCAGGCTCACTATGGGGAGCAGCTGCAGAGAGAGAAGGACATGAGAGCCAGGAAGCAGCACAGGGAGGGGCTGCAGAAGGAGAAGCAGGACAGGTGGAGGCAGCGGAAGATGATCGAGGTGGCTGTGACCGCTCTACTGGCCATGGCGGGGATGATTATGGTCAGCATCAGCAGACCCTGAAACAGAACCAGCAGCCGCACACGTTCCCTCGTGTGAGGGCTCTCGGGAAGCTTTTCATTCATAAAATGTATCCACAAACACGCTGATTGGATTAAATTGTAGATTCTCCATCGTTCCGGTCTGTCGGAAAACAATGGCCCCCGCCTGGACTCTGAAACAGCTCTGTTCCTACGAGACATTAAGTGATATGAGCACAAATCCACAGTCTTCGCCTTTCCTTCAAGAAAAGTACTGAATCGTATCCATCGCCAATATGTCTGTATTTTAAGAGAATATCTTAGATGATTATGGCCTCTTTGTACACGATTATGTGTTTTTGTTCCCGTCTCTGTGCTGCAGCTCAGCAGGGAGCCGCCGTGCAAACAAACACACTGGACTTTGTCCTCCGTCACTTACTGTGGGAATACATAGGACATCATTACAGAGAGCTAAACCTGTTTCAATGTTCATTATTTATTACAAGACAGACTTGCAAAACTGAATCCATCCTGTAAGAGAAGATTTTATTGACCTGAAATAACAAGAACATAACACGCACATACATTCACCCAGGAAGGAGCAAATAACTGTCACTTCAAGTGGAAACTGGAAACCACAGCAGGATGTGGACTTATTTATTCCTGCCATAATTCAAACAGGAAGATATTTCACATTTAATGGCTCTCTGACGGTTTAGTTCTTACAAAACTGATTTCAGCGTCACGTTATCGCCGTGTCATCCTGTTAAATTCATCCTTACATGCAGACACATCGTAAACCTGAGAAACGAGATGTAGACGTATCCACGCAGGTTCAGCCTTTGTGTCAGCAAACACAACAATTTCTCAGTTTATTAACCAGTTTATTTAATTTTTATTAGCGGTGACAAGTCTGAAGCCAAACAACCTTTTCTGCAGCTAGAATTGATTTCTGTCGGATCAAATGCTGCACATGGATGGAAAAATTCTACTTTTCATGCTGAATGATGCACAATTCCTCCACCTGAACCTCTACTCTGACTGTAATGTAGAAAATCACTTTAAAATATCTCATTTGAAGATGCTTTGTTATTAGTGAATGTACACACAGTTTAACATCTTACTCCAGATGGTTAAGTGTATATATGTGTATGTACTGTACATTAAGGATGCCACATTGTGATTAATATAATGTTTATGTTAAAATAAGTTTATTCTGGGTAAGAGAAGCTGTATTTGAGAAAATAGAATTAAACAGTTTTATTTATTTATTTGCTTTAATGGAGTTTTGTGGGTTATTGCAGTTAACAGACACAGTAGCTGTAATTCCTCTTGTGTTTTTACTGTTTTATTCTTCAGGTATAATCTGACCTCTAGAGGGCATCTGAACACAGGAACATGATCTGCAGGTGACAGCTGGAGGCCTGAGGGGCCTCACCATGTTTTAAGTGTGTGGGAGGATATGAATGCAGCACAGGGCTGCTGATGTGGTTCACTGTGTGTCTGATTAATATGCACAGTTTCCCTTAATATGTCAAAGATTAGGGACATAAACCCAGTAAATGTACGGGATATTGTTATCAGCCTTTAAAATCGATTGTGATTGATACAAGTCAAACTGTTTACTCTGGATCAGCTGCTGTAATATAAATGCACATGGGTTGAGAATGAATTATAATAAGTCAAAGTTTGTTTGTACCCTGGGGCCTAATTATGGAACAAAGACAGACTACTTTACGGAAACTGAAACAGAAAAAAAACCCTCATTACAGCTCAGGTTTCACACTTCTGTTGATTTAGATAGAGGTGCTGAACAGCATCACTTTAAATACATTTTCAGTTTATGTTTGTATCTAAATATGTGCTCTAAATCTGGACCACCAGTTGTGACGTCTGTGTGAATAACAAAGAGATGAGATAAGAGAAAGTGTGCAACAGTTTGTTCACATTTTATTCACAGAAATATAAAGTAGTATGTCAAGTACATCACTTTGTACAAAATTGCACAGACTCTTCAAAACTCAGTCAGACAACAGAAAATTCAGCTTTAAGAGTGTTAAGAAAATAAAATGGAGACGTGAGCGATCTGTGATATGTGTTTCTTGCAACAGACGATTTCCACTGTGGATGTTCCATCAAGAAGAATCAATCAATTGTACATAAATAAGACTCAATAGGGAAAATGTAATTTACAGGCTGAGGAATAAATATGTTTCAAAAATAGGATTCAAATTGGCACATGAACTGCTCCCGCCGCTCCTCAACTGAAATGGCTAAATGGCCGTGCTTGAGAAGGCAGTCGTGGACTCTCGATATGTTTCTTCCACCTGAACTAAAGTGTTACACGTTTCAGATGTTACATGCTGCTGCTTGGTGTCCTATTTGCAATTGTATGACACGTGTCTTGCTTTTCTGTTTTCAGATGTGTCTAACATGCTTAAAAACTAAAGTTGGAAGAGTTGCCTTATTACCGGTCATGCTGAGAGACAGACAAGAAGATTATAAAGGAAAGTGAACAGGAAGCTACTGCTAGCAACGAGCTAATTTAGCTTCAAGTGCCGACAAAGTAAAGATAATGAGGATTTTCATTTGAATATATGTTTGTTGGGATCCTGTTTACAAACTGAATAAGATGAACGACGGCAACATTCTTGGCAAAAATCACAAGCAGCGCACAGTTAGTGATTTATTTTTCTGTTATTCAACTGTGGTTGTTCTGCCAGAGAGAGGAGGCCGAGCTGATGCACTCGGTTCACTCTTCAACTGCCTACTGACTGACATCACACAGGTGAGACTGTTTGGAGCTCTGGGAAGTGAAGTCCAACAACAGCTGCAATTATCGCTCTCCGCCACAGGTGGCGCCAGAACTTTGAGACTGGAAATAAGGGTTTACAGCGAAGCTGGCATGGCTTAATTCAAAACCACCAAATCTGCAAACCAGCGCCTCTCAGCCTCAATTCACACGTGACGTCTAGTTTGTAGGATTCATGCACAAAACGTGTAAACAAAGAATAAAGAATAGGAGGTTCTGCTGGATTACTTCTTGGTTGGCGTAACTGGCAACTAATTCTGACCAAAGAACCAGTCCGGCCGACAATCCCAAGTAAAACTTTGGTTTTGGCATTTCGGTTTTTGTACTTATTAAATAAAAGTGACAAGTGTTCATTAGTGAGCTGCAGATGTGCTGTCAGACGGATTTTGTTATCAGGCTACTAGTTTGCCCTGTTTCCAGTGCTAAACTAGGTTAGCCGCCAACAGGCACTTTAGCTTCATATGTGACAGAAATGTAAGAGCTGCTCACTCTTATCGAGTAGGGCAATTAGCATAGTTAAAGAAAATATTTTTTTTCCTTCATGATGATGTTTTAACTGATATTTTATAGTATGACTATGCCAGACAAATGTTCACAGCTTCAGTTTTCTTTGTTGTGATTATAGTCTGGAAACCCTGTTTCCATTCATGTTTACGCTGAAAGGCAGACGGACCAATCAGTGGCCAGCGTCGGTGGCTAAGTGCAATGACAGTGAGTTTGGATCTGGTAATCCCAGGCTAGATATTTTCTACAATGTTTAGGCATTCATTCTCAACAGTAATAAATATGTTGTGCTGTGAAATGCTTTTTCTCAATATATTAACATTAAAGGCTCAGTACTGTGTCAATATGAAGTGTGTCAAAGCGAAACAGTTATGTAACATCTGTCCATTCAAGCACAGCCATTTATTAGCCTTTGTTTTCCTAACTGTACTGTTTCAGTTCACACCCGCAGATTAAACTGCAGGCCACACAAACAGAACATAATACTGCCGCCATTCAGAAGAAACCATGTCCCAAGTCCCTCCGATAAATGCTGGATTTGGTATAATAATATCTTCAAGGCATTACTTCAAAGTGATCTATATTAACAGCATATCTAATCTACAGGTTATTCATATGATGAATTTGAATACAGAACCATCACCAGACGGAGGGACCCCATTTTAGAAACACTACTGTAGCACACCGATCATTGAAAAATATTTGGACTCTAATACACCACCACACACTCATAGAAATAACCCAGGAGGACATCAAAATGGGAGCCACCCTGTCCTGTTCGTACAGACTGAACATGTATGGTTCATCTTCCATTGCAACAGTTTTAAACTGATTTCTAACACAACATACGACCACATGTATGTGTGTGTGTGTGTGTGTGTGTGTGTGTGTGTGTGTGTGTTGCAGCCATCAATAAAACTGTGAGAAGAAAACCATTTCAGTATGCAGAAATATGCAGTATGTTTCAGGTAGAAAGTGACAGTAAATCAATCACCTGCATTTCATTAGTTGTGATGATGTGAGATGACAGCGCCACCCTCTTCTCGCTATGGACAACAGTCCGTTCAAGTCCAAGGGAAATGTCAGGCACTAAGACCCTTTAGGCTGTACATGTTTAAGAAAAACATCTCTGAGCTAACACTAACACACCCATGATTGCTGGACTGATGTTAGTGTAGAGAAAAGACCCATTTCAGGACTTTGTAGGGAAAACCCGCAGAGACAGTGAGGATATCCGGGACAGACTCAAAGCAGCTTTACAAACATTAGCGGGACACTCCCGGGAGCTCGGAGGACCTCAGCAGGGAGGGAGTGTTTCTTCAGGGTCATTTCAAACTCTCAACCCTTCAGCAGGGTGGTGACACCGACTCTGCTCCCTGGGAACTGTGGGTAAGGGTGATCAGGAAGTGGCCAGAAGAGGTGAATCAAAGCCATATGCTAGATGACTTCCTCTTGCTTTATCCTCCTACACTTATGTTCACTGCTGCATTTTCTATACCTTGACCTCTCCTTTCCTAGCTACAGCCCTCTGTGTCTCTGTTTACTGAAATCCTTGACAACTGGGTTTGAAACAAAGCCAGAGTCTGCTCGGCATCATCTCCGCTCCCTTCTCAAGTCCAGAAACAGGAAATTGCCTTGAAACAAAAACAAACAAACACAATGATGAGTGATCAAGTGATTTGGACTCATCAACAGAGCAGCCCATGTCACCTCCAACTTGCTGCATGTCATCCAATCAGAAAACACATGACCGAACCCTGCCCTGGGTTGTTTAGTAGAAAGAGTACTGGTTCTCCACAGCTCGGGCCCTGCGAGTCCCATCGGCATCGTGGTAGTCCTCAGATCCACCAATAGAGGCCTCCAGCAGCCGCTCAGAGCTATTACTCCGGCTCTGCAACCCTCCTCCTACTCCTCCTCCAGTACCTGGGTCACTGCGGGAGAGAGAGGGAAGGGTGGTGGGTGAGGAGGAGGTGCTTGAGGAAAGCGGGGCATCAGAAGGAGGCCCTGCAGGTGCTGTGATTCCAGGAGGGTGAAGAGCTGGTTGAGCTGAATCTGTCCTGCAGGCTGCCTCCCTGGGTGGAGTGAGGACTGGAGGCGCAGTCACATCTGTAACAGATTGTGGGGAGATGAAAGACATCCTTTTAATAGAAGACACATTAACAGTATAGATTAATCTGTGCTGCTGATAATTGTTTGTTGGTTTACACTAGAGAGCTGCGAGTGAAAGGCTCCTTCATAGAGCAGCGCGTCAACACAGACAGTGTGGGCCTCTTTTATTATCCTTTCTCTTGGTGGCCAATAACACCGACAACACTGGTGCCAAAGACACGCTTGACCAGTGTATCAATAAAGTCTTTTATACCCTGAATCAAACCCTCACTATGTGCATGTGAGTGAGTGCATGGGTGTGCGTAGGTCCAGCGTTTGGGGAAACAGAGGGCCTCTTTGTGACCACCAGGGTGGGTTGGAGTTGGAGTCTCGGCCCGCATGCAAAACTTCTGCGGTATAATCGCCCCCTCACTCTTCTACAGGAGGGCATTTATCCCATGCCAGGAGAGTGGAGGGCAGGACCAGTGTTAGTATGGAGAGGGGATGGTGGGGGGGGACTCTGCTTCCTGCATCTATAAGGCCATGAACACATTTAACTTTCTGTAAGTTTCTAATTGCCAACATTACGCTTTCGTGCTTGGCGACTGTCAAGATAAGACACTTCGCTCTTTAAAAGCACCTACGGATTGATTGCCTATATATCAGACACTTGAACACCATCAACCCCATCTTTTGTCTTTGTTTTAGTACATGAACGGAGCCAAATGAGGCAATCACAAGATCATGGTCAATGTTAAATCGTATTGTAACAGCAGTACATGTATAGAAGCACCATAATATCTGGACTAAATTTGGGAATATCAGTCACCACAAACTGGGCTGTGGCAGCAAAACCCACCAAACAGGGTAAATGATACAGGGTAATGCTTTTTTTCTTGTGAATTACACCTTTATTTGTGTCTTCTTTCATGTGTTTCGTGCTTTAAATCTAAAACTATGTGATGAGCAGACACAGACAGGTATGTTGCTCGGTATTAGTTTCTTGCAGCTCCATCGTGTCCTCTATTGACAGGTTTTTATAAACTTAAATGACCCTTTTAAGAGGCTGCAGCAGAACTGTCTTCTTGTTTTTAAAATCCTCATCATGGAATCACATCTCCATGAGGTTCCTGTAAGTTTTCTTCCTTATGTTAACAGTGTATAGCTTTGCCATTCATGTTACACTGACTTTTGTGACCTCAGGTTATTTCCTGCATAACTCCACTAAGCAACATAATCTCCCAGAATACTTGAAAACACTTGATATTATGTAGATGAGTAGCAAATACCAATGGAGTTTTGTGGAAACAAACAAAAATGATGTCTACATTCGGTTACTCATAAAAACCCATTGAGTTGCTATCCCTGAGGTGCAGTTTCTTTCTCATAAAACTTGGCAAAGGCAGTTTTTAATAGCGTTTTAAATCTTGTATTGTTTACATCTGTGTTTACTTGCTTGAATTCTTTGATTTCCCTGCCTTTGCTGGTGCATAGCACGATACAGTATCTTGTTATGTGACTGCCACTTGCAGAGCAGTGGGGTCGTGTGACACCATGGGTTGGACTGGACATGTTTACATGAGGTAAACAAAGAGTGGACCTCGAGGTCTAAACCCCCACAAGAAACCTTTAATGTATTCTGAACGGTTTGACTTTTCCAGCACATCTTTCCATAATCAAACACTCGTTAAGTATTTTATTAGTACTGTATCTGATCAACAGTCACGCAGTACAAAATTAGGTCTTGTATGAAAATAACCTACTATAACTACATGACTGGTTATGTGGTACAGGTGCCTAATTAGAGAGGACAACATCTCCAACTACCGTTACATGCGTAAACAGTTTTCAGTTCATGTGTTGAGTACCTGTGGTGGAGCTTCGCTGCACTTGCACATAGGAGCGTAATGTGATGTCAGCCGAGCCTCCAGATTCAAGGGGGATCGGGTGGGCGTGGAAGTGTCTCAACATGTCCGATACGGTGTGGAACCACAAGTGGTGGACGTGACACTGGCCGTTCTCATTAACTGACAAACGTAAATGCTGAGAGAGAAAAGGAAGGGAAAGAGAGGGAAACAGGACATTAACAAGTTAGAAAAAGGTTTGCAATTCAAAGACATGAAGGAGAGAGAGAGAGACAGTAAATTAAAAAGAAAGAAGAGAGGGAAAGAGAGAACACAAAGACAGAATTGCCTGTGAGACACAGTGAGCTGAAAGAAACAGGCCAAGACAGAGGTCAGGACATTATCTGGGAGGTGTCTCGCTGTGGGAGCAGAGTGACAGAATGCAGAGCTGACACACCAGAGGAAGAGGTGGCAGCTGACACTTCCTCAACACTGCCGGCTGGCCGGATGTGATGTGCAGGGATCATGTTACATAAGAGAGCACAAAATGGTGACATTACTGCAGCTTTTCCAACTGGTGGCTGCTGCTCCAAATGTCACGAGAAGAAGACTGAGAGAATTTATCTTGATTATTCTGAGTGTAGAAACAATAAGCTCATTCCTTATTTTATAATTAATCGATGACAATTTTTAAAATCCATTACTAATTTTATTACTTTTATCGAGTAAAACTTAGAAAAAAATGTTTTTTTCTCATTCTTTTAATTCAGTTTGTTTTGAACAGTTTTACAAAAGAAGAAAACTGAAAACAGAGTATTTACGACTCAATCACTTGACATAATGCTGTTTATCTTCCCTCTTATCATCTCACCTTGGCTTTGCCCTGGAAGTTGAAGGTGAGGACATACTCGCCAGGCCGGGTCTCACTCTGACGAATCACAAAGAGCCCGTGGCTCCTGGCTCCGCCTGAAAGGACCAGCTGAGCTGCACGTACGCGAGACAGCGTACCATGGAACCATGGGTAACCCGCCAAGCTGGCATCTCCATCCGAGTCTTTTGCTCCTTCACCACCACCTGAGTAGTGTCACACACAAGAACATGTTTTATTTTTCTCCGTCTATAATCGGCTAGTGTTCATTTTCATGTTTACAGGTCCTCACCTGCTTGGATTAGCTTGAGAGGAAAAGTAAATGTTTTACCTGCAGTGGAGTTGGAGCCCTGGGCCTCTGGAGACTGCAGGAAGCGCTCTAAAGGCATGTGGGATGGGTGCTGGGTGAAAGGAGGTTCCCTGCAACGGACTGAGGGGGCGCTGTAATGCTCTGCCGCTGTAGGACATGACCTCTCTGAAGCACGATACACTCCTAAACAAGTTTTTATATATCAACACATTTGTCCCGATCAAAACAAGTAAATATTATGTAATGCTGTTCTGCAGGGGAGAATAGAGAGCAGTCTTGGCTCACCCTCAGAAAGTAGCTCACAGCTGCAAGAGGCCACCATGGAGCAGTCTTTGGAGGCCTGACCATGAGGACATGACGCCAGCTCGATGTCATCGCCGCTGTCACTGTACACAAACAGGCAGGTCAGGACAACCACAAGAACGTATACACATGCACACATGTGCAAACAAACATCACCGAGTCCTAACACACAACTCTACACACATCCACATCCTTCAAACACGGACACAAATAATCTCTCTGTTTATGTCCTGAGCTACACTGACAAACATCCACTAATCCAAGAACCTGAGGAGGAATGTCGGTGGTGCAAGCTCACCCATGTTTGTACTCAAGCAACCTGTCAAAAACTCCACTAATCGGGTGATTAATGACTGTGTGTGTGTTTCCCCTCCTTCCCCCTCTCCCCATCCCTCGGTCTCTCTCTACTCTCCATCTTCAGTCAACAGCAAATATTTATCTGGTGGTTTACCCAGGGTCTATGCAGTCCTGGATGTCCGCAACCCACGAGTTTTTCTGCAAGGAGTCGATGGTTTCCAGGATGTACTCTCCACCGTTTTCCACCTGTGGAAGCAGCCAAACACCGCAATTATACACCGAGCTCTGTTCAAAGGATGGGCAAACCTCATTTCCCAGAAAAACTGTTTTCAAGCTTGTTTTTATGTAGATTTTTTTTTTTCTTCATTACTTCTGATAAAGCATTTCAGCTCATGCAGGTGCAGCTGTAGCAACATTTTTGCAGATCCTACCTTAAGAACAAAGGTGTTGTCCTTGTCAGGCATCTCGAGCGGCATGGTGGTCCTCACCTCCACAATGGCCGACAGAGGGATGCTCACTTTGGGCTTTGAAGACTAGAACCAACATACGAACAGACTCATAAAAGCCCGTTTTAACGATACTGCACCTACCACATGTATATAATAACAAAACACACTAGAGGCAATGAGGACATTCATAACTGCAAATTGCTTCACTTTACATCGGTGGCTCCGAACAGGTTAGTCAGGAGTCTAACAAGCCTCTAAGAGGAAGTGGTTAACAGATGATTACCATTGTGAAAATAGAAACACATTTTGCAGCACCACAGTATTTTCACTTACTGTGTATAGAGAAAAGGAACAGTCTAAATGATTTAAAAAGGGAAATTCTTGGTATAAAGAGGGTCATATAATATACAATATAATAATTGTGAATCCCATATAAAAAGGTTTTAGGACAATAAACGTGCTGCCTGTTGCTTGCAGATCACAGTGGATTTAGGAACAGATTTCATTTGGTAAGAGTTATATTTTAATCACTTCTGCTCTACAAAACAAATGATGCATCACTCCCTGGATGGTAGTACAATTTGTGCCAGTGTACTATCACCAAAAACCATAATAAGCCATTATGAATGGTCCAGAGTGAAATTGCATCCTGTGTTACATTCTGTAGGAGGTGACTGCAACACTTGTAAAAGTAGAAACTATATATTTTCCTCTAAAGAAAGCCCTAAATAGAGCTCTAAATTAGTGGTCCAGGTTTAAATAGAAAATCACTTCAGCCACTGGCTTCAGTGTGAGATGCATGCAGTTCCTCCAAACCCTCAAATTCTCCTTCACACATGTTAATTAAGGGGCAACAGGCAGGCAGAATTATTGGTGCAGCCCTTTCCAGCAATGCACAACACCCCAGATTAAGTAACTCATTTAAATGAAATAAAGAAGTAGGGGAGAGTTTACAAAAGACTGCAGGATCTGCAATAATACCTCCACAGCTCAGTTTTTAACACGGTCTCTTATTTCTCACTGCATCTCAGCGATTATTCCTGCTGGCTGACAAACAAACACAAAACAGGAAGAGTTTATAAGAGGGTGAACACAGAAAACTCGGCTGACCCCAGTTTGCCCTCTGCAGAGAGTTGGAGCCAAAAACGATAATCTTAACAGATCCTATGAGTGTGTGTGTGTGTGTGTGTGTGTGTGTGTGTGTGTGTGTGTGTGTGTGTGTGTGTGTGTGTGTGTGTGTGTGTGTGTGTGTACATGTATAAGGCGGTGAGCTGTGTCTGTGTGTGTGTTTATTTCTGCGTGTGTCAGGAGAGGTAGAGCGAGAAGGAGGCTGACTGATAGTCTGGCAGAGGCTTATCAGCGGATCTGTCTGGAGTAACACAGTTCTCTTCTTGATCCGCCTGTGCATCTTGGCTGTCGTCCACGCCCACAATTCCTTTCTTTGGATCAGATGTCAAAAAACACTTCCTGTATTAAAGCATTTGACCATTTCCTGTGCTTCTCCACTCAGGACAGTATAAACCCAGTTTGTCTGTGGAAAAATGTATTCATGCAAACCAGTGCACATAACAGTGTGTGCTCCACCACACGGCACTTGAAGTCTTGCAGAAAATATTCTCATATTTTGTGATGAACTGTTCACTTCTAGTAGTATCGAGCTACATAGATGGTTTTGTTTGTATTTGTCCATGTCTGAGTTTCTTGGAGTGTTTGCAAGGTGAATTTGTTAGCAAACAGGTAAAAATATGAGCATTAACTTGAAGTCATGTTTCTTGTCACCTTATGATTTGAAGTCCAATATTTACGCTCCTTTTAATTCTTTTTTGGTCTTCCACCAGCTCATGAGGGAAATATCAAACTTTTTAGTGACTAAATGCCCTTACCCATCTCCAATTTGTAATTGGACTCTACCTGTCCAACACCAAATAGGAGTTGCTGGCTGCATCTGTAAACGACACTGTTGACAGTGGTGAGAGTGAACCACAACGCTAAATCTGAGGCTGGGGGTGTAAAACTGAAACCAAACTTAAAGGATCCTGCCACGCTCTGTAGAGCTCAGAAAAACCGGTGCTAATTCTCTGAGGGTTTATCACTATGAGCGACTGCTTTCACTTGGCACATGTTGTATTATTTACTCTGTCATTAATATAAAATATTGATTAGTACAGGTTTAAATGTATTATTTCTTAATTCATATGAGGTTAAATATTCTGAGGTGGATATATCTTAAAACCGCAGCAGATAAAGTTAGATACCACTAAAGGTTAGCAAGAAAAGATGCATTTTTGGGTGAATCTACCCTTTAAACAAGGGAAGCCAACAAGTCAAACAAGACACAAAGTTAGACTTTGTTAAATTGTTTTGCAGGCAAAGAAGGATTTCTCTGAATTTGTATAGTGACGGGACTTTAAAAAGACAAACCGGTATGAATGCACAAAATATATCTAATATCACCAAGAAAAGTAAACACTGTTGAGGTGCTTTTTAATATGCAAAATGTTGCATTCTTAGTGACTTAAAGTGAGAAAAAAAAAGAGAAAAGTCAAATTTTCCCAGGCAATGTTTTAAAAAAGTATTTGTCCTTGTATTAATCTTCCATGTAACCTTCAGTATTTTTATTCTAAGCTGAAGCCTCTCTGATGTTACATGAGGAGCCTCTCGTTACTTGGGCTGGTGTGAACCAGAGAGCGGGTCATCCCGGGGCCTGCTGCGGTGTCATAATGCAGGCAGTTAGCGCGCTGCATTGTGCCACACAGAGCAGCGGGCAGATTGATGGCCCTGACAGGGACGGAGCCCGAGCCAGGAGCACGCAGGAGAGACATTTTATGAGTCAGTTTATCTTTCCGAACCTGTCGAATGCACTGTTATGTTTTGTAAGATGTGAATAGGATGGCAGTGATAAAACAACTCCGAGCGGGCCTGTCGAGATGTGTGTGTTTAATTAAAGTGTCATCAAGGCTGTAACCGCTGCTCTGAAGTCTCCTAATGTCAGCCTCGACCACGGTGGATAATCATTTTCCCATGTGTGGACGTTAATAGAACACAGCTGACGAAACAGCTGAATTATTAAGTTTTATTTTTCATGTTCGTCTTGTGGTACTAACTGACCTGGAGGAGTTCAAGTGACTAAACTATTTCGGTTTCTATTTGCAGTTTGTCACCGCTGCCAGTTTGCCAAAGATGAGGAAGCAATCAATATTTATTTTTTGCACACGAAAGAGAAGCTTTGTGATCCCCTCGCCTTATAGAAATCAATGTAACAGCTTCCTCTCTCTCTCTTTCTCACAGTCTCCGGTTTTCTCTGCCAGCTCCCTCTCCCCCTCTCCCCCTCTCCCCCTCTCCCCCTCTCCCCCTGTCCTCACCCCTCTCCCCTCTCCGCAGCTTTATCCCCTACATTCCCACCAGCCATGATCAAAGGACAGCAGCAGATTTACACACACTCAGCTGCACAGCCTCATGGCCTACTTAAGGTCAGGGGCAATGATCTGGAAATCCCATATAGACAAATGTGAAGGGTGCATGCATACGTGGTTTGACCTGCGTCGCTCAGCGTCAGCAGGGCTCGATCATCAGGCTCAATTTAAATCTGGGATTCAGGAAGGGCTGCAACTAAAGAATATTTTCACTATTGATTCATGTTTTTTTTTTTTATTGATTTTGCCTCATCTGCATGAGACTTGAAATATTGGAAATGTGTAAACCTGTAATTACTACTGTGCTGAAAAGTTCAACAAGGTTTTGGGACCATTTTTAATTCTAAATAAAGACAAATCCCAAACCCAATAAGGTTTGTTGGTATATGTTAATAATCATTTGCCTGTTTGTGGGTTTGTCAGGTGGGTTGGTGGGAAGATCTTCAGCCTCTGAAACACCTTCAATAAAATTCTCTGACAAAATAGGTGTAACAGCTAAGAGATAAAATCAAACAGCTTTTTGCTGAAATAGTAAAAATCATACATTTCCAGAGAGCAACGTGAGGTATACAAAGTGATCCTTTTGGTTGATAAATAATGGACCACCCCAAGATATTTCATTTACGATAAGATAAAACAAAAAGTAGCCGGTTGCCACTTCTTAATTTAAGGAGGTGTTTTCCTTGTCAGTAAACTGAGTGTCTTTGAGTTTTGCACTGTTGATCAAATACACAAGAAGTTGGAATACGTCACCTCAGACTCTGAAAAATAAAAAAAATGTGCATTTACACTGCTTTCCGTCATTTTATAACCAGATTAATTCTTTCATGTTTTGTTTTTTTTTATGTCAAAGTGTGCTCATGTACCTTGGGTGGTACGTAGAACTCCAGCAGGAACCTCTCTCCTCCTTCCTCCCTCTTCGTCTTCCTCAGCAGTAGGCGACACTTCTGCCACTGTGCAGCACCCATACAGTTTGTGTCATCGGCCACCATGTACCTGAGCGCTCCCTCCCTCTGGATTTCCAGCAGCTCGGCCTTGTGGCCCTGGGAACCCCGGGGCAGTCGCAGCTTTTGGGACCACTTCTCTCCCCCTGCCACCGCCTCCCCTCCTCCGCCTCCTCCTCCGTTGGCCTTCCTGGCCCCGGGGGGAGCCTCAGGTTCAGGGGAGGCCCGTCTATGCCACATCTCTTTCACCCCGTCCACCACACACAGGCTCATGTTCCTGAGGGAGAAGCCCTTCTTGAAGCGAGCCTTTGGGTGACTGACTGACACGTCCTCTGAGCTGCGTGACTGTCCCAGAGCGGACACCTTGTGGGTCGTCTGGGGGCCTCGGGAAGCGGTGGTGCCACTGCCCGCTCCATCTATCCCTCCCCCTCCGCTGTCCATGCTGTCCAGGGATTCACTTGAAGCCCCTGCGTCCTTGCGTCTCTGGAAGAGGTCGTGACCGTAGGAGAGCGGGCAACCCTGGATTCCCAGGAAAGGAACAATGCTGTACTTGGGTGCCGGGTTGGAGCCGTCCTCCCCCAGTGAGGACGCCTGGTTCTCCCGGGCCTGTGTCAGCGCGGCAGAGAAGCACTCCAGGAAGTGGTGAGCAAAGTGCTGTGAGAAGCTGGCATCGGCGCCGGGCGAGTCGTAGCACGGGTTCTCCGACAGAAAGCGCTGGAACTTGTCAGCGAAATCTGCAGCGGAGGCTCGAGCGTGGAGCTCACAGAACTCTCGCCAGTCAGGCAGCGGGCACGAGGAGGAGAGCTCCGGGCTACCGGGCACCACCGCTCCGTTCATCACTGAGCCATGCCAACCCACCGAGGAGAGGCTGAAGAGGAGGAAGAGGAGCAGAGTGTTAGTGTCGATGTTAAGGATTGCAGCATGTATTTGTGTAACTTCTTTAGATCACACACACAGCAATTGTGGAACAGCCTGCGTGTGAGATGGTATAAAGAATAAAACACGTGTGAATGAAGCAAACTGCGAACGACCTTATGTGTTATTGTAGTATTTATATCTTCATATGAAAAATGAAGCCCCTGAACTGATTTTCTGCTGCGTATTTCTTAACTGCCAAGGTTTTCTTGAATTTTTAAATCAAAATCATTTGTTTTCGCATCAATATCGCCTCCCACAATCTCTTCCTCTTTCTCACATTCCTTCATACAAATTGTGCAACTTAATATCGAAGTGATATCGAGAACGGAAGATTTTAGTTCTCCCACACCATGAAACATGTGACCCGAAACCAAAAATAAAGGCACAACTTTAATTTATTGGATTACTTAAATTCTGTTTTACATCTCAAGTATTTCCTAACTTTCCCAAAATGTTTTATGAATCAAGAAAACCAGATCTGGTTCATTTTGTGTCGTTTCTCAGATAATCCCGTGGTTTTTAAATGATATATTTAGCCCAAAAAGTTCTTAAACATATTGAGTCTAAAATACTCTGGAATCAGGTAATGAAATGTCCATGTTTGAAGAACATAAACACCTCCAGAAGCCTTAAAACCATCCCAAAATTGCAGGTGGCAGAACATTTGTGTCGTCATTAGAAGCTCCAGCTCCAGTGACAACAAGCACAAACAACGTCTTGCTCCACTGTGGGGAGAATTTATTTCCTCTGACAAGTCGAGAATCTGTGATAGCTCATGTCATGAAGGTTTGAATTCAACTTATGAAGAGATTCAATGTGACAACAGATCGAAAAAGCTGTTGTCACATTGCTCCATCAGCTGTGAGTCTCACCAATTGATGATTTCTGACATGCACTCGGATTATCTGAATTATCTGGAAGTTTGTTCTGTCAGAGCAGCTCAACACCATCGAACTGATCGCATGGCTCCTCTGTATGTCCTGTCTATCACACTCATTCCTGTTTTTTTTCAATAATGAGGATCTTTTTGAGATAATAGTTACATTCATCCACTCATCTTTACATTCCTCTGCTTCACAGCATGTGTGTGTGTTTGTATGATTCAGTCTGCAGCGCTGCCTCCCTCTCCGGACCAAGCAGTGCCAAACCACATCACATCACTACTCAAACTCTTCTCTACAGCGAGGATGTAGATTCATACTAACACTGCATCAGAAGCAACATCCAATAACAGTTTTCACACCCCCCTCCTCTTCAGTGACTAATACAGCATCAGTGAATAGACCCGAACAATCAAACACATGTTGGTTTGATGGTTGCTGTAAATCACGCAGATAAAAAGAAGATATCGTGCGAGTGGGTTGGCATAGGGAAGGCCAACACTCCCTGAGCTGCGACAGCTTATTCTCAGAGCTGCTGGGCTTCTCTTGGCAGTTCACTCGCACAATACAGGCTCAAATGTTTGCTTACTGAAACTGCACTCCTAAACTGAATCATGCATATAGTCGCACTGCAGTAGTCCCTGTGTTTCTCCTTTGAGCCACTTGATTGTTATTTTCAAAAGTATCCGTGTGGGTTGTCTTTTCAGAAAGGATTAGTGCAAACAACTCGCCACTGGAATTAAATCTGATCGAGATGCACGTTCAACTACAAGCCAATCGCTGTCTGTCATTTCTTCTCCCACAGATCTGAAACAAACAATAAAGATCAGAGAGAGGATATGATGACAGAAAGTACGCAGGAGTGCCGGCTCTTTGAAGGACCATTTCTGAGCTCATCATATGGAGAAACTGTTGGATGCTGAGGCCTGGTGTCAACATCTTAGAGGAATGCTGTGATGTTATAAACACTAGAAAATACAGGAAAAGGGAGGCATTAAAGATTAACAATAAAACCTACATACATACCTACAGACAAGAAAGGAGACGGAGGAAGACGAATGAAGGAAGGAAGAAAGGAAGGAATAGAAGGAAAAAACAAAGAAAGAAACAAAGAATGAGAGAAACAAAGAACAAAATAAAGAAACAAACAAACCAAGAAAAAAAAGAGACAAAAAGGGAAACAAAGAAGCAAATGAAAAAAATAATTAAAAAAAAGTTTTGATTGATGACAGAAAACTACCAACAAGTCCTCCAACCCAAACGACAATATCGGTTGTTCCTTCCCTCTGAAACCTGGTCAGGTTGAGGAACAATAGACACTTGTTTAGGGTAAGAAAACGGTTTGAGTTGTAATGATGACTTGAATTATGTTGTGAGTTAAAGTCACTTCCTGTCACTTCCTTTAAGTTTTGAACAGTAAACTGTCTCAGCTCGTGTCTGGAAACGGGAAGCAAATGGGGAACAAAATCTATTTATTAATAACAGTATTAATGACTTGTTAACATTAGCCTACATAAAAGGGAAATTCCAGCAACACGGGTTTCCCCACAACATAGTTCCACATAATCTGCTCCTATAATTTATAAATGACTTATAAAGCATTAGTAAATGTTTATTCCCTATTAATAAATCTGTTCCAACTTAAAAGCCTTTTAAAAAGAAAGTGGTACTAAACTGATAAAAGTTTGGAAACGTAAAAGGTAGAATCACTTTCCACTCATTAATGTCTCCATCACTTCATTCATCCATTCATTACTTCAAGCCACCCAAGGTTTGTAAAGTAAACTGATAATCACAGTGTTGCTGTAATAATGATCTCACTCTCCATATGTGTGTGTGTGTGTGTGTGTGTGTGTGTGTGTGTGTGTGTGTGTGTGTGTGTGTGTGTGTGTGTGTGTGTGTGTGTGTGTGTGTGTGTGTGTGTGTGTGTGTGTGTGTGTGTGTGTGTGTGCTGCTGTTGCTGCTGCTGGCGAAGAAGTCAATATCCATTCAGCTATTTAAAAACCTGCACTGGGCCAACTTTCTACTCATTCAGCAGAAAAAGCAACAACACTCACTAAGGTGCATTTCTCAAACTCCTGCCCTTCCGCAAAGATGAGGATATGTGCCTCTCTCAAGGATACTAAACTGACTATGCCGCGCCCGCCCACACACACACACACACACACACACACACACACACACACACACACACACACACACACACACACACACACACACACACACACACACACACACACACACACACACACACAGTCATTGAGTCAGCATGAAACTCAAGCCACGAGACGCTGGAGGAAGCGGACAGCATTATGGTTTTGTGAGGCTCAGCAGACTGAAGCAGACTACATATTGAAAAGACACAGGGATATAAAGCCCCTAGAGACGGGGCAGTGGTGAAAAGTAACTAAATACTGTGTGTAAGTGCCGCTTTTGAGGCACTTGTATACAGTTTCCTTTAACATTTTCACATGAACTACACCACGTTCACTCCCTTACATTTGTTTGACAGCTGCAGTTACTTTACAGATTAAGATTTCAGTCATTTAGTTCAGTTATTAGGGCCCGAGCACCGATCGTGCGAAAGCCCTATTGTTGTTCAAGCGTTTATTATTATTCTCCACAAAACACTGCATTTTTGGAGGCTTTATCCTACTCAAAAACTCATGAAAGTTGGTACACGCGTCTCTCTAGGCGAAAAAGTGCGCAAGTGGGTGTGGCCTAATGGCTCGCTAGCGCCCCCTAAACAGAGGCCCCGGCGGCTCCATTTACCTACATGCACGAAATTCATTGGACGTGTATCATACCGAGATGTACAAAAAAGTTACATTGCACCATTAGATCAACTCAACAAGAAGTCTGCCATTTTCAATTTAGTCACCATTTTGGCGATTCACACGTTGTACTGTTACAAACTCCTCCTACAGATTTTGTCGGACCAACTTTAAATTTAGTCTGTGTACTCTTAACATGTTTTGAATTAAAAGTTCTTAAAAGAATTTGTTTTCGTAGATTGGTGTGCCCGTGGCGTGGCGGCCAAAAAGTGACCCAAAAGTCATACTATAGCATGTCGTCCAAAACGTTTTGCTATAGTATGACTTTTTTTCATAATTTGGATGACGTGCTACAGTATGATTTTTTTTTTTTTAAAGTCATGTGAAAGGGGGAAGTTGAAACCTAAACCTTTTGGCCAAAGGGCAACAGTGGCAACCACTACACCACCAACCTTCACAGGAGCAAATATGCATTGTGACAAATCTCAAAGGCTTACTGCAACCTATAACTCTACCGTCTACAAATATTCATTCAAATGCGACCAAAATTGCCACAGACATTCTTTGGATGGTAGATATACATGTTTTCAAGGGGGTCTGCAGTGATATTAAATAACTTCCTTTAATGTGTAGTGTATGCAAAACTTTTTCAAATTCTCAAAAAATAAAAGGTGTCTAAAGCTTCTTGGATTTCTGTCTGAATTACCACAAATTGTATCCCCCAAAATTCCATTAATACATTTTAATACTTTTTTTTTTAAATCATATTTCGGACGACTTTTTTTTTTCATATTTCGGACGACACGCTATAGTATGACACAGTGGTGCAGTGGTTAGAGCAGTTGCCTCACGGTGAGATGCAACCGGGTACGATCCCCACTTGAGGTATGCATGTAAGTTCAGAAAAAGGTAATATTCCAAAAAATGATAAAAAAAAATTCATGCCGTATGTCATTCAAAAAAGTCATACTATAGCATGTGACCCAAAAGTATTTTTTTTGTACATAGTACAGCCAGGACGATGCAGCTAAGGTTGATGTTTCGCCGTGACACAGGAAATTGATATTTAAGGTCAAACGATGCTCCAAACCTCAGGAAACTTTGCACATGCGTCGGACACCAACTTTCATGAGTTTTTGAAGATGTTAAAGCTGCCAAAAAAGGCAATTATTTTGTTTTAATAAGAATGAGGAACGAGACCGAGAAAAGAATTAAAACTGCAAGCGGGAATATGCGGACCCTCGCGTGCTGCACGTCGGGGAGCCTGCGGCCCCGACCCGCTGGATCCCCGACGTGCAGCGTGCGAGGGCCTGCATATCACTGCTTGCAGTTTTATTTTTTGTCTTGTGTCTCATTGGGTCTTGTGTACCTTAGAACAAGGTATCCTGTCAACAGTTTAGAAGCCTTTTATAAAGCTATGAGGGAAATTATTTTTGGGCTTAAGGGGACTTCCACTGCAATGCAGTGGCCTCTGGGGAAAAGAGTCAGCAAGGCGGAGTGGCGGTGGCGCCGCATCCAGATGAAGAGTTTGGGAAAAGAAGAAAGTGCGAGTCTTCGACATCGTCTCATAGATGGCGACCTAGTGGAGGTGTGGAAACACGTCCACCATGCACACTTCAAACAAATCTACTCCTGCTCGCAGCTGTCCATGTACCTGTCTGCCACATATTCAAGCCCTTAATACGTCCATGGTGAGTACCATGTAGTTGGAGTAGCGTTATTGTTTTTTTGTTCTAACAGCCACATGGGCAGCAATGAACTCATCTCACCCTGCAAAACATACTGCAATAAGCAACACAAAAGTGAAGTTTAAGTGTTTTAAAACAGTATTTTTTTAGTTTTGAGGACGAAACTAGACTAAAGGTCTAAAGTAACCGCTGAAGGAAATACGTGGCTCTTTACCTGCTAAATGCTCCGCTATTTTAACCAGCTAGTCGCTAACTTTGTCTCTGATGTTTAGTGCGAACAGGGTTTTTTTTTTTTTTTAAATAGCCTCTTTTAGCTGTTAACAATGTCATGAGAAAAAAAAGTATAACATTGCAGGCCGGAAAACCAAAATGAAGAGTTAATAGTCACTATAGATTCAGATGATAATTCTATGTAGGTTTGTCTTCCTTTTTTCATTTGATATGATGTATTATAGCCACTTTAAGTACATTTTGCTCTTACTGCCTCTGTACTTTTGTTTAAATAGGACTCTAAAATACTTTAACCTTTTCTGGAGTATTTTTACATTGTTGTAGTGGTACTTTTACTAATGGACCTGAGTACTTTTTCCACCACTGGAAGGGGGCATGTTTTTGCTCCACAGGCCATCTGCTAAAACAATCAGTGAGCGTGTGGAGGTGGACAAGACAAGGGGAGCATAAAGAAAGAGACCTACTGCAGGACAAGGGGGAGCAGAGGCACCATGTAGATTCTTACATCCCCACCACTCTCCTCAGACGTTCTTTTCAGCTCTGACGGACCCAGAGAAGAAAATAATAAAAAAAAAAAAAAGACTTGAGGAGAGTTGTAGGGAATCTAAAAATGTTCACCTCCATCCTACAGACCTCAGAAGCCCTTCCCTTCCTGTGTCTCTTCCCTATCTGTTGTAAAAATCTATCACGACCGTGCGCCCCCCCACCCACACACACCTCCCTCCTCCTCCTCCTGCTGGTTCTTTACCCAGGGGAGCGGGGCAGATATCTCTGTCAGATGGTTGGGAGTTCTGTCTGTAACAGTAAACTGACAAGGGAGGAGAGGAAAGAGACATTACTGTGCAGGGAAAAGTGATCAGCTACCGCCTGCAAAACACATCGTGCAAGATCCGTTCACTTCATGTACCTCGTAGGGCCCTCACAGGACTGGACTGTGCGGAGCCAGGAGTTACATGTGCCTGATTAATACTGTGGTGTTGTAGGTGGTAACAGAGAGCGACTGAGAAAATGATACCGTAGCCAAGCATAACGGATGTACAAGGAGTTGTGTTATTAAAGTTGCGCATTCTTCCGTGTACTTTCAGAGATAAACACAGCCCATGTAGTTTAACAGACTCCTACGTCCTATATGCCAGCAGCACACCCTCAGTGATTGGCCGATGAGGATGATTGGTGATGTTGTGCTTCCACCCCGGGGAGTTTGTGCCCAGCCATGTTTTCTAATATTAGCCTGCTCCACAGCACACAGCTAGCAGCACACTCAGTACAGTGCAGCGATGTACATGCATCTTCAACGCTATGTGAATCCGTTAATTATGTGTTCTTATATAAGATGTAAATATTACAGCACATAGATATGGACTGAAGATATTCAAGGACACACGCAAACAGGAAAACCCCACTGTTGCTGTCGGAGTATGAATGTAAAACATGGATAATAAATAGAGCTGCAGCACTGATCGATTAGTCAAGAGTCAGAAAAACTATTTTAAAAATCTAACAATAGTTTCGGTCATTTAAAATAACTAATAAAATTCAAAATCTTCTTGTCACATTTAGAATTTTTTGGTTTTGAACTGTTGACTGGACAAAACAAGTAATAGCGATATCTCTGACTTGTCATGTATAATTACAACAGTTCATAGTTAACTAGCTAATCCAAAAAATAACATCTAGATTAATCTATGATGACAATATTTGCTACTTGCAGCCATTTAGGGCTACAACTGATGATTATTGTCACCAATAATTTAGTTTTTATTTAATCAATCGTTTATGAAATGTCAAAAATGACCTGAGAGCCCGACGCAGCTTCTTAATGTCCAAAAGCCAAAGATTCAATTAAATTTCATTCAGCTCAAAGTGATGAGGGGAAAAATATCAATAAATCCTCTCATTTGAAAAGATAGAACCAGTGAATAAAGTACTTAATAATGTATTTCTTCTCTTCCGGCCTCTTAATTGGAAGAATTGCTGCTTTACTTTGTTTTATGTTAGAAAAGATACATTTTGGGGGTCTTTGGACTGTTCGTCGAACAAAACAGGCATTTTGAAGACATCACCTTCACCACATTTTATTGACCAAATGAATAATTGATTAGTCAAGGAACTAATCAGCTGAGGGACTGTAAATGAAAAGAATTGGGTTAGGATAGTACCAACAAACTTTACCACCCAAGACGAGGTATTATTTCGACCCAGTATTAATGTTATTTTTTTTATATTACTGTTATGTGGATATCCTCTGCAGTTTTGAATGTCATATGCACTTCATTTTGTACAATTTATGATACAATTCTGCCATTGTTGATGCAAATAATAATTGACTACTTGGAACTGAAGTTAACAAGATAATCAATGTTTTGTTGTCGTGACAAAGGGTGTAAATTGAGCAAGCAAATATAGTTAATGTTGTTAAAGTTGTCAGTGTTGGTTAGGCGGCACTCTCCCTTTAAATAAACAAACAGTGAATTGATGGCAACATAATTACAGACAATAACACACATTAAACTTAAAGTTAAGAACTTTTCAGCTCAAATGGGTGACAGAGATGCAGAAAGCAGAATGACCAGGATGTCTGTTTTGTTGAGTTGCTCTGCACTGAAGGAAGACGGAAACAAAAGTGAACACAGTCGGAAAGTCACAGTGACAAAAACAGACTCTCCTACAGAAGTCGAAATGCACATTATTACAGTAGACATCCAGGTGTGTGTGTGTAGGAGTGTGTGAATAACGCAAGAAACAAAAAAGGGAACACCAGCTTCAACACTGGATTAAAAGAAAGGAGGAAGAATGGGGAAGGAAAAGCAGAGAAGATATAGAGACAAGATAAAATCCCTGTACGGGGACATCAAAGACAGAGAGATACGATGAGGGATCAGACGCAGTAGCAGGAGAAAGAGCAGGTATAGGGGTCAGCGGTGATAGACCCACATACTTTTAGATCTGTTCACTTTAGAGCAGCCGGTCAGTGACCTTTGACCTGAGCGCTGATAACCTCGTCCCTCCTTAATGCGCCTGAATGTTGTCTGGGAGAGTTTCTATCAGTCGCAACGTGACACAGGACCACCAGAGAGGAGCTGTGAGGCTGGGAGGGTGATAGTGAGTGCAGACAGACATTATGAATAGGTGCAGTGAAGTCCTGATCCAGACACTGATACACCCAGCTGTATGGGAAACTATCTGTGCCAGTGTCTGTGTGTCTGTGTGTGTGTGTCAGTGCAGTGCGTGTGGAGGCAGTTAGATTGGCCAATGATAAGAACCCAGACATGATGAGAAGATGGAGAACGAGCATTCCTGAGGACCAAATCACCAAACTGTGATTGCAGACAAATAGAGCAATGCTCGCCACTTCACCTGCGGGTTTTTCCTGAGGTAGCAGGGCCTCATCACACACATTAAACACATCAATTAGTGTGTCCTCTACAGACAGGCTGTCCTCTCTAACTCTCTCTCTCTCTCTCTCTCTCTCTCTCTCTGCGTCCTCTGGCAGGCAGTGACAATGTAAATGTTGAGTGAGCTCAGGCATCCATATGGCTGTCGGTGATAAAGGACGCAGCGCGTGGGAGATGCACATAGCACCGCTGACTTCCATTTCCTGTCTCTCACCCACCAGGTCCAACTAATTTCACAGATGACCACAGGCCTCTCACAGAGACGGACGCAGAGGGAGAAATACTGTACAACCTGTGTGAGCATCAAGTGCGTCGCTTACTGGAATAGATGAGTTTTTAATTCAAAGTGAAGGACTGAAGCTGATGTAAAAAACAGCATGATGATGGTACGAACCGGGGGTGGACACAGTCGCTTGTTTGGCTCTATGTAATACTATATAACATAGTTTCATAATGTCTTTTTTTTTTTTTTGGCCATCTGTGGATTGGTCCAGACTGTATGTATTTAAACTATTAGGTTTGAATTATTTTCTGTTTGCAAACTTGCTTTCCTCAAATTCCCCTCTGAATAATGTAAAGTATTTTGAGTTTATATCAAATACATGAATTTATTCTTATAGTTCACATGATGACTAAGTTATTTATCGTGGAAAAAATGCCAGATGAAGCCAGCGTCCCAAAACCCTAAAATAAAGATATTTACAGAGATAAAAAAAGAAAAAAAAAGAAGAAGAAAAGCAGTAAATCCTCACATCCTACAAGCTGGAGGTTGGTGCTTAATTTTCTATTGATAGATTGATCAGCATTATGTCTACAATTCCCTTATAATAGATACTTAGTGCAGCTCACATTTCCCGTTACCGTATGTTGATTCAGCTGTGCAAGAGACATTTTTTTTTTGTGGGGATGTATTGAATTGCATAAAATCATGATATCATACAGAGTTTTTATTATTTTTTGAATCCATGCAGAATATATGTCAAACTAACTAAGTTTTAGTCAAAGTACTTTAAAATCATTGTAAAGTTGTTTTTTAGTGCTTTTTTAGATTATTATAGTGCAGTTGGAGAAAAAGGATCCTTATATGTTACTATAAAATCCCAACATAGCATCAGAGACATGATGTGGCTTTATAAAAGTATTATCTGAACACTACAGCGATGTAACAGCCTATACGACACATTGTTTGTACGCTGTGTGTAAAGTTTGTCCACTGCTGACAGAACACAGGCTAACCTGCATGTTTAAAAATATTTACCTCCGAGTGGTGCTGCTTGAATATTACCACAAAGTAACACCACAGTAACAATATGATAGACTTAAAGTTTAGAAGAGAGTAAATAAATTCTACACAAAAGCACTTACATTTAGTTAGTTCACTGGAACATCACAAAATGGTGCCAGAATTTAATTAAAGCCTCCCACTGATATTACTGTGATCATGAGGCATATAAGACACTTTTTGTGGTGATGTATAGGACAGCATGAGTGTTCTTGTTATTTTGTCCACCCCCTGTACGTGCAGGCGGCATGCTCGGCACAGAAGCTCGAGTCAAGTGTGAGTAGCTCAACTTTACAATGAAAGAATTGTTGCATCTTTGCAAGATTTGATTTGACAGGGGTGCTGCTTAAATATCACAAGACAACAAAACAATAAGATAGAATTTAGTTAATAATGTTTTCCTCGATTAAGTCACTATAAAAATCACTGCATATTATGAGACTATTCCAATGATGTAGGTGCCTCTAAATGAGCAGGCCTGTAGGCCCTGATGTTAAAATCAGACTTATTAAGCTTCATATAAACTGACTGTCTCGTGTAGCCTATAAAAAGACACCTGAGAGAAAGTCAATATCGGGCCTAAAACAGGCCTACTGCGGCCCGGGGAGCCTATTTAAAGCCAACAGTGGATCGTTGTGCAGGCTGCGTACCGGACTTCATGAATGGGAATCGGCTGCTGCTGAATGGCTGACAGATCCAGATCTGGAAAGCAGCCGATGAATGGGAGCCTGCGCGTGCAGTCACGAGTCGGTACACTGATTTTGGATGATCTCGAGCGGGCCTGTGCATCACATCAGATCACATCGGGGCCCCTGAGCCGTGCAGTGACTGACCACACTTTACTCCCTCAAGTCTATAAAATGGATTATCGGGGAAAAAGCCCCTTCAGACCGCGACCCCCGCCCCCTACCCCCCCTCAAGTCCAGGAAGCAGCCTCATCCACTCTGTCGGTGCCGACACCAGAAACACGTCGCTGCCATCAGACGGCTGCACTTGTTCTCTACCACCAGAAGCCGAGTCTTTAAGCAGGTTTCAGCGCGGAGGCTGACTCGGGCTGACTCGGGATGAAACGGGTTTAAACGCCAAACACTCTGCCTCCTCTGCGCCTCAGCACCTGGAGGTTTTGTTGTTGTTGGTGGTGTTGGTGTTGGTGTTGTTGTTGTTGTTGTTGTTGTTGCCCACAACAAATCACGATGCCTTTTCTCCTCACAGCATCAGCACACGAGAAGAGGCTGTGCGAAATGTCTCATCGTGAACGTCAGGATGGTCCAGACGCGCTAAATAAGAAACACAACGCAGCAGCGGCAGTGCCCGCAGCTCTCACCTCAATGCAGGACTGGTCTCATGACGCTGCTGTCTCACACGATCCGGTGTTGCCGTGAAGATGTTCTCTATTCAGGGTGGAACATGGTTATCCCCCGGTTTCATCTGTTTCTTATCTCCGGTTCAGACGAGCTCTCTGCCGGTCAGCTCTGCCTCCATCTCTGCTCGACGCACTGTGGTGCTGAACACTGGGCTCTGCTCTCCACGGACCACTGTCATTTACAGAGAATTAGAAAAAGTGCTACTTCCGGCTCATGCTTTCAGAATAAAATTCCAAGTTGCACAAATGATTTTCCTGTTCTGCGGCCACAGTCGGCGTCTGTTTGGGCCAAATCAAGTTTTGATTATAGATCTTCAGAGGGGTGCCAGAACTGCCCCGTTCTCTGCACATTAGTGATTTTGGAGAGGTGTACATGAATCGCAGGGACATGTCCCTACCAAAATTCTCAATACAGATATTTTTTAAACATAAACAAGTAAGAGTTACATGTGTTGTCAGGTTACTGAATGTTGTGCAAACACCTGAATATTGAAAGAGCATAAAGGGCTGAGCAGATGATTTGGCTGCACACTGTTGCAACAGTGCAGATCATAGACTGCAGGCCTATATAAAAGTAGACGTAGTTTCCGGGTCGGAAAAACGAGGCCAGTGCGTTCCTTAAACTGTAATACCACCGAGGGCCACTATTGCCAGTCTCCAAAAACGCTCCGGCCCCATAGACTCCTACTCAACTTCTCTCATGAAATATAAAGTCAATAGATTTTTTTTTCCACAAGTTATTTTGGGGTTGTTAGCTGAAGTCACTACTTGTTGTTAGTTTTCTGGTGGTCCATCTAAAAGATAATCCTGTTTTATCCCATCTCATTAGATGAGGCCTCAAAAAGGGGGATTCAGTTCACCACTCGCTCCTCCCCATCCGCTCCAAATATGGTCACTTCTGACTCCTAAACAGCAAGAGGGTGTCGGAAACCAGATTTCAAAACTCTGTATGCTGTTAAATACATAGGGATTTATCTACAACCTACTGTAGCATGTACAATACAAGCAAATACACAAAATGCATCGGACATAAAAGGTAGTTAAGCTGACTGTCTTTTGTGTTGAGCTACATTCTTCTGAAATGTCTGACTGTGAATTTATATCATATACGTATATTCCTTTATCTTTATATGGAGGTGCATATAGTGAAATTAAAATGCAGAGTGGTCCGGTTTGTTTCTCGGTTCTTGAAAATTTGACATTTTAAAGAATACTTTTCTGAATGCCTTTCACCCAGAGGAAGGGACCACAAAAATCCTTTGGATGCACCATTTTGTATTTCCTACAAGTGACTTCTAATGCTATTAAAATGGTGCTTTTATTTTGAAGGCACGCTGAAATACTGGTATATTCGGTCTTTGGTTGAATTGACCGCAGCTTCCTTCACTGGGGGTGTGAGTGTGCTTCACTGAGCTATTTAACACTAGCCTTAAAAGAGCCACGCCCTTTTATTGTTGCCATAACTCGCCACTGACACAATATTAGATGTCCCGTGTGCGTGTGGTTTGAAGGAATAATTGCATGTATAAAACACACACACACACACACACACACACACACACACACACACACACACACACACACACACACACACACACACACACACACACACACACTACTCTGCATGTTTTGTCAGAGTCAGAGATGTTCATCAGACTGATGTAGACACTTCACACCTTCTTCCTACAGCGAACAACAAAAGGCTGATAACTGATGCAATAATTTCTGGTCTTAATTGATGAAGCGGTGACCACCATGAGGTCATGCCAACAACTACTGTTGCTCTGACAACAAAAACAACACAAAGGGCTGCAACAAACGCAAAGCAAAGAAGGTAGATATCAAAACCCAGCAGGTCTACAGAGAACTACAACTGCAATCTTTTACCTTCAAACATCCCAAAAATGACAGAGATCACATGAAAGAAAATAACACCCATCATCCTAAAACAATAAACACCAAAAAGTTATGAAAACTTCCTTCCTTCCTTCTCCACAGTAACAACTATAATACTATCGGCTCATGCTTGTCTGAACTGACTACAAAATGCAGACTCAATAGGACATGACAATTCCCCTCCGTCCATGGCAGTCGGACTCTGCCATGCAGAAGCATTTTCAGACACTCTCTGCTTCTTTCACTCAGCTGACTAAAGTGAAATGATACTGAGATTATCTCAGCAAAATGAAAACGTCATGTTTGTGTTTGGTAAATGACTTTGAGCTGCATATCATTTATGAGAAGTACTATAAATAAAGTTAGTGTTATTATCATTAGAATTACATTCATGTTGTTATCACGCGGCTCAGTGATGTTTACTGTTCAGTGAGAGGCACAAAGGCTTTCCCTCAGCACGACTTAATTATAATCCACTCTGAGAGGATTGACTCTGCGGGGTTAAGGGCTGAAATGATAACCTGGTCAGGCAGCAGGCAGGTGGTAGTGGGAGAAAACAGGTCGCTCTGGAAGGTCAGCATTTATTCTGAGTGGCTCCTCTTAAACCAGCCACCCCACACCTGCTTCTAGTCTAAGCTGTCATGCTGAGTGAACTCTTTTCTCAGTTGCTAAGAAGCTCTAAGTGACCATGTAATGATTAGCAGTGGACGAATAATTAAACAAAAACATGTGCTTGAAATGTTGCCAGTTTTATGTCTTAAAGGAACCAATTCCCAAACCTTTTAACCTGAGGTTGTCTGTAGAGAGCAAACAGAAGGACAGATCATACCAGTCTAGTGAAACACAGATAAATCATGGACAATAACGCAACCAACCTCCTATAACTAACGGTGTCCTGGTGACTTGTTGTGACCTTCTGAACAATGTGTGACTTTCCTGTGACCTCAGATGAGGAAACACCGTCCATATATTTCACTGTCACAGTCATATTCCTTGAATGTGTAAACATAATGACCCAATAACGACAATTCTGATTCTGCTCCTTTTAGGCTTATACTGTGAAAGAAATTTGGCAAGTCACTATCAGCAACATTTGACACTCTGTTTGTAGCTTCTGTTTCCCATAATATTTAGATCAAATGAATGAAATTGTAGTGTAATGGCCTGAATATGGTAATCAGGGATTTTAGTGCTCTGTAATCAATTCGTGTGGAAATTTCACAAACCCAAAAAATGAAATATATTTTCAATCACATCTACAACTTCTCCCTCAATGAAAAAAAAAAAAAAAAAAAAAATCTATAATTTATTGATATTTACATATTCTTCTGTTTCAAGTTTCAAATTTAAGATTAGGTCAGCGCAGAGAAACTTTTCTCATTCAGCAGATGAAATAAAAATATCCTCCTGGTGTCAAATTCTGCACAGACATCATCGTGCACGGTGAAGTTCAAGTGAAGTGAACAATAAGCAAAGCACAAATTGGACATTTTTGACTTTTACAGAAAGCAATGTTCTGTTATGATAAATATATATGTTTCTGAGCGAGTGAAAGGGTCACTTTTAAACTAATAAAACGGTGTCCTGGTTGCAATGTTTCATAAAACTGCAGATGAAAGATTAAAATCCATTTAGAGTGGGTGATTAAATGAAGGGGAGCCTCTATTGTTGTTTTTATTAGCAGTGATGACTGTGGTGACAGAAAGCTTTAAGCTCACTATTCTCCATCGAAACCCAATATAGAATAGAGCGAGGAGCAGCTTAATGAAACAAAAAGAGACCTGGGCTGAGCGAGGCCTCTCTCTTTGTCTCCCTCCGGAGACCCTCGCTTCTTATTGATCCTCAAACACTTCCTGCCGGAAGGATGAATCAACAGGGGCCTCGAGGGGGCAGTGGCCGCTTCAACCTCCCTGCTCATCCACAGATCCCTCACAGGCTCTCCCACATCACCTCGGTTTTAGTCCCTTCCTCTCTATATCTCCATCACTCTGTCCAAATTATCACGTTGTTCCTTCTTAATTCCTCCCATCTAACCACAAAAGGTCACTGTCCTCCAATTTGTCCTTATATACAGTACAGTGTGATGGCAGAGGACCCATAAAACAACTCCTCTGTGGGCGTCATTGATCAGGAGTTCAAAGACTGTGTGTACCATATTTAGACTTCAGAAGGGTGCGACACAGGTGGGAGGCAGCTGGAAGACAAAAGGAAATAAGAAGAAAAAAAAAAAAGGGAGATGCTTCTGAGTTGATTTTGTGTGAAAGCATCTGAAGTGGTTGAGATGGAGATTGGCTTCCCGGGGCTGTTTGAGGATCAATGTGTCAGCTGGCTTTAATAAGAAAACTTCCCGTCACTGTATCGTGACCGGGAGAAAACACCACCACAGGAAACTTCTTAGCCTTTGAAGATGCCATTGTTTTCAACACTGCTGTTTTGTCACAGTCGTTGGCGTCAGAAAGATACGCACAAGGAACCTTATGGTGTCATACACTGTGATGAGGCGGGTCTAAGCAAGGTCATGTGACAAAGTACAAGAGGGGAGAAGTCCTCATAGAGCAGAGGTGAGGGTGGCTGGCTGGAACAAATACAGGACTTGAATGCGGGAGGTTGTCGTACAACTCCACGATAAAGCAAAAGTCAACATGGATTATGCTTAAGCAACCATGATCTTTCTCTGACCCTAACCTAACAGCGACCATGTCCCATTTAAACCAGATCGTGATCTTTTTCTGGCCATAACCAAGTCATTTTTGGTGTGTAATCGTATAGTGCCTTATACGCATACATATGAGATTCAAACAGTTTTGACAAACGGTCAGAATTTGACACCCTGGAAATGATAAATGCTTTTGTTGAACACAGTGATCTACCAGGGATGTGTGCTTCCATGTATGCGACTGGCCAGTGTCACATCTGGACAGATGTTGGTGCGTTGCAGCAAAAGTTGTCTGGTTCACATTTTTTTGTCAGATGCCTCTGAGGCTTCTGTTGGCTCGTACAATGCACCTGATGTTGCAGTGGACATTAAAGAGGACCTATTGTGCTTCTCCACGTTTTCTGTCACACATGCCACACATGTCACACAATGCCGGTCATTCATATTATATGTAGCCAAAGTTTTGAATAATGATGTAAACATATATAAGAGTAAATTTTTTGGGAGAAAAAAGTTCTGGCTTCAGACTGCTCTGAACACTCAGTCTGACATCAGCTCGTCACAGGTTTCTTTCTATAGTCACCTGTACGGGTCACAGCACATCTCAAAGTAGCGGACGGACGAGGCCACTTGCTCATTCTGTCCCGGGAGTTGTTTGACTGCTCTGCTCAGGATTTACAAGTACTGGGTGCTGTCCCTCAGTGGACTTTGAGGAAGTTGTTAAATCAGAAGAAAGCAGCCTTCAAGAGACAGGAGCACATTTGGGCGTCTGTTTAAGGGGACTGTTCACATTTTTATTGAAAAGTTGATCAAATGACCACAAAAATACTCAAAGCCACTTCAAAGATGTCATATCAAAGATATGTAAACTGACTAAAAAGGTTTCAACAGGTTTACAACAAAGAGACACCAAACAGCCACAAAGAGATGCAAAGCAACAACGCTGAGACTCCAAAGGACTGAAAAGAGATGCAAAATAAAAAAGACACATGACAACTCTAAACTAAACGTCTGCTTTTAGTTAGGATGAGTGGTGGGCTTGTGCCCGTCTGTTCCCACCGGTCTGTGTACACCGGCAACTGAAAGTCAGCACATCTCTGATTCTGCTGGTCCGACGTGCTTCTATTCTGTCTCTTGCAAGTCTCTCAAATTTATGAAAGTGCAATCGTAAATCACTAGAGTGACTTCTCATGTGATACTCTTTCAGAGTTACTTGTTGTGAAGACTTACCTGAACATCTTCCGGGGACCCTTGAACATCTGAGACCCAGCGACAGTCGCTCGCTCCGCCTGGTTCCAGCCTCGCTTCAGAAGTCCTTTCCAAACATGAATCATGCGCACAAAATGGACGGAATAAATTAATCCCTGTTCAACAAACACAAGTCACACAATGTTTGCGGTATGCGTGTTGGGGTACAGACTGGTGTTGGGCTCGGTAAGATGTCATCACACAGTTTGAGTCACACCAACTTTCACTGGCTGGCGCTTCACCGAGGCGCCGAGAAATGAACGGCGCTGATCCTCAGGAGACCTGCTGCTGAAACGTTGGTGTGTGTACGTGTGTGTGTGTATTTTCTGTGTTACCCTGTACCTGAGTTTGCATCTCTCCCGCTGAGCTGGCAGGAGGTGATGAATGATGTGTGTGATGATGTCATCCCAGCCACTCTGGAGCGCAGCCCAAGATAGCTCAGCAAAGCGCACCATCAGTGACACTGTAAACAACACGGGGGAAACAACAACAGGAAGGAAAGCACGTCAGTTGGTCATGTGCTGGAAAGTCTCTGCCGGCAAACCTAATGGTGCATCAGGAAACATAAACAGTGGTGGAGAGTAAGCACATTTACCTTTTCCAGGTATTTGTGTTTTTCCTTGGTATTCTTCTTTTGTTCTTCTTCTGCTGCTCTACATTTCAGGACAAATATTGGGTTTTTTTTTTACTTCACAATAGATTCATTTTTTACAAATGTAGAAACAAAGTTATCTACTCGAATATGATTGATTCTTAAAATCGTCTCCACCTCAATGACATGAAAACCATGCATTCTTCTTTGTCTGAGGCCCTAAATAAAAGTAATGTGTCATTTATAAGCAATAATTAAAAAGTTATGAAGTATTAAGCTGATAAAACAATGCTGCTTTTTGAGCTGATAAAGTGCTCCAGGAGCTCCAGAAGAGAACATCACAGAAAATGTGTTTAAAACTGAAACTACAAATTATATGATTTTAATATGTTAATTAAAACTGCAAGCAGTGATGACGGGCCCTCGCACTTTGCCCCCGCCGGAACCGTCTCCCCGACGTGCAGCGCATGAGGAACCGCATATCCCCACTTAAAGTTGCTATTTTTTGTCTCGTTTCCAGTCTCCAGCAGGGGGCGCTACGACTATGACGGAATATTACTATCAGGTGTCTTCAGGGCGGGACCGCTGTCAAAGATGTAATGTTTGAGGAAGATCGGAATATGTACATAAAAGTTACAGTCAGTTGCGGGTATCAGTGTGATACACAAGTCCAACAAATTTGGTGCATGTAGGTGAAACTAGGTGCCGGAGCTGCCCCTCGCGACTCCACTAGAATACAACATTTTCCGCCGGGACACATGTGTGTATCCACTTTCATGAGTTTTTGAATATGATAAAGCCTCCAAAAAGGCAAATCACTTCACGTAAGAATAAGAACGTCTAACGTCCAAGAACGACTAAGAACATTTTTACGAAAAACAATCGGGCTTTCGCACCGATGCTCGGTGCTCGGGCCCTAATAATAAGGAACGGGAAAAATAATTCCTTGAATAACAATAGGGCTTTCGCACCATCGGTGCTCGGGCCCTAATTAGGTTTTTCTTAGTGACTGCACAATCTCATCCTTTGTCTGTGAATAAACATGATCCTCACCCACCCGTCACTTTCCATCAGCATCCACATACGAGGTGAGAGGAGGGCAGGGTGGGGAGGAGACTTTAGAGGTGTGTGTGTGTGTGTGTGTGTGTGTGTGTGCGGTTTTTTTTTTTTTTTTGGGGGGGGGGGGGGGGGCACAAGAGAGACCACATTCGGTATCCGGACTGGCTGATCCGGGATCACGTGGCCGAGTGAGTCAGCCAGACGATGTCAGCAAATCAGAGCGCAGGGGAGCATTCAGCATGGAGCCACCTGACAGAGGAGGCCTGTTTCCATGGCAACACCCACGAGGGGTGGAGGGGATGGGGGTGAGGGTGAGATAAAGGTGTGGTAAACTGACTTCGTGCAGACGGAAGAAAGGACGAAAGAGGAGAGACATTTCAGAAAGGGGATTATGAGAGGCTGAAATGTTACTTCGTGTTTTTTTTTTTTTCCTGAAATAAAATGAACGACACCTCCCTAACACACACGCACGCACGCACACACACACACACACACACACACACACACACAGGCACCAAACTTCCAGAGCAACCCTCACCCTTTTACACACACTCACACACACTCTTTGTATCCATGCAACAGTCCACAGCAGTTTATGGTTTGAGCTGCTTAGCAACACAAAGGAGACAAATCCTGAATGGTGTTTTAGTTCAATGAAAGCAGTGAATGAGAATTTCACAGACGCAGAGAAATGAATGAAGATGATGCCTCTGAATGGGAGGGACTTCTGGGAGGAGGAAAAAAAAGATCTTACCTGCAACGCTGGAACAGGATTCATATCGAGCGTTTCCATAATTCCTCTCTCAGCAGGACTGATCTGCAGCCCCCGAGGCTCCTCTGATAACTCACATTGTCAGACTCGATGCCAGAGAATTTAAGCTCATAAGGCCCCAAACTGCGGAGTGTTTGGCGTGTAGCTGCAGTCAGTTTGGCCCACATGTACAGCTGCTGTTACACGTGTGCTGAACAACTATCTGTCAAACATGCTGTAAAAGAAGTTCTCAGGCCAAAAAATATTACACCTGACAAAAATGAAATGGAAATGTTTGGTTTGACCCTTTTTGCTGCTTTTCTCTGCGTAACATCATCATGAAATGGATGTTTTGGGGTTCTAGTTGGTGCAGGTTATTAATCCAAATTCCCCAGTTTTTTTTTTATGGCTCTATTAAATTTTTAAAGTATTTAAACAATATTTAAACTGTATATCCTACATTATTTTCTGAATATTGTTTAAAGGAGCGTTAACACAAAGGTTGCCCAGACAGGTCTGCCACCCTCTGGTTTATTATGTCTCCTTTATGTTTTTATATTTGAATATGGATTATAAGTGAGCAAGATACAACTTGCTGTGGTGGTTTGGAGAATATTATGGGTTAAATTGTTGGGCTAGATTGTAGACTGTCACTTACAGACCCCCCAAAACAATCTAATTTTACATCCTTTGGACTTTTCAATAAAAAGTTAATCGATGTAAACACTTGTGTGTGTGATTAAAAGCTTGAAGAAAGACCAAGGACATGTCCTCAGTGTCGCCATACACAGTGGTAGATATTGTCCTGGTTTGTCAACAAAATATTTGAAGTCATCGCTGTTGGCTCAGGAAACTTCTAACATTTCATAAATTCATCTTTAAAAGGATGACCAAACGTAATGAGCTGATGAACTGACAGTTAAAACATCTGCTTGATGCGGCTGTATGTCCATCCAAGTGTGCCATTAACGATGTTTAAAGGACACAGGAGGACATGCAGGGAATGCATTTTCCCTGACAGGAAACGGAGAGATCGGACAAGGAAGCCGCAAGCAGACACAGTCAAGAGGAACCAGTCACAGGAGTCAGCTAAATTATTCATATTCATAATAAAACATAACTTTACTGCCCTCTGCTGAACCCAGGATGGAAATGAAAAAGTTTGAATAATACAATATTTCCGTCTTTTTAGACTTCTTCGGTCTCTCTCGCTCACCACAGGATGGCATTTGCGCCTCGGAACAGTCTCAATTTAAACATGACGTAGCAAAAACAATAAGCGCTGACCCATCAGTGTCCCGTCATTAATGAAAGCTCTCAGCCCAAAGATCAGTCCAAGTGAAATGACCCCGTCCACTGCAGTAAAAAATAAAATGAGGCCATTAGGCTTACTTAAGATCTTTGTTATTCCACAGATGGAGGTTGTTAATATTTATGGGCAGCTGGAGGAGGTGAGACGAAGGATGGAAAGGAAAGAGTGACGGGGGCGAGCGAGAAGAGACGGGAATTAAAGGTGTGCGCATCCAAGTGTGGGGTTAAAGGTGAATGGCGTTCTGGAGAGCAGAATGAGGCTCTAATTGTGCGGAGATAGCTCAGAGTCTGACTGATGAGCAGAGTGGGCCTTAAGATACGGCAAAAAAAAAAAAAAAAATGAAGGAGAAGGCCGCGAGCCGTGTTGCTCTTTAAGAGGAGGGCTCTCGTGAATAATGCAGTCTTGTTCAGGCATTAAAAGATGCAGGAAGCCTTCAATCGCTAAACAGCACATTCATTCGCTCCGTGTGTGTGTGTGTTTCAGTGCAGACATTAGGTGGTCGCTTGTCCTCCATTCTCTTGGGTCAGCTGGTAAACAGACCCAAGGGTTCACAGTCTAAGCACACATTTGTCTTTCCCCATAATCAACTCCGAAATAAAACAGAGTAGGATGAAAGGTCTTGTAGTTTTAATGAAAATCTGCAGAAAACCCCAGAAGTAAGAGTACATTAGTGACTCGGTACATTCTGACTTCCCCAGCCTGTCAGTGGCTCTGAGACCATTCAGTCCTACTAAAGACATAAACCTTTAAAAATCAGTTAGGAATATTTAAAAAGGAGCTTTTTTTTTTTTACAAACAACATCCAAACAAGAATGAATAACAGATTTGATGGGGACTATTTTCCGCTGGGTACTTCCGTAGATTTATATTGAGTGTGTATGATGTTTTTGGGACTGAAGCAAAAATGAACTATAGTGCTCAGTTCATCTGAATGAATTTTGTTGTCCTTGTTCTGCTGCATGTTTACTGTAAATCCATTGAAAGAAACAAGAAATAGTGAAATTTGGTCACAATCTCCTCTTCTGTTCCTGAATGATGGTGTTGAATAATGGCCAGAATTTTTTTTTTTTTTTTTTTACAGCTCATTATGATGTCACAATGAAATTGACCTTTTTGGATCTAAAAGTTTATTATTTTACCCTAATAAACGTGTGCTATTTTGTCATACTTAGTGAACGTTTTTAAATGATGGCTACAACTGTTTTGTGAAGTCATTGACCTTTGACCTTCAACAACAAAGACCAAATCGGCTCATTGTTGAGTCCCAGTAAATATTTGTGCCACATATGAAGAAATACTCTCAAGGCATTCCTGATTCACGAGAATGCGGACGGACGGACGACCCATAAAAATAAGGCCTCGTAAAAAGGCCCAGCAGAGAATGCACCTCCTACAACAGCTCAGGAAGTTGAACCCGTCTCAGGACCTGCTGACTAGGATCAACGCTGCAGTCATTCTCTGCATATCCAAACGTGGTTTACTTTGGATCAGCCACCACACAACACAGGATCAGACTGCGTCAGACTGTCGAGTCTGCAGAAATGATTATTGAGCACTGATCTGGTTCATGTCCCGAGCACATCCAGACAGGAAACGTGCAGTTACATCAGTCACCTGGCAAATAAGACACTCAAGCAGCCGTACATGTGAATCGTAGGACAAGCACATGTGAGCAAACTGTATATGACCGCTGACTATACAGTGTATGTGGATAAGGTAACTGAGCGAACATTCAACATTTATTACAACTTATGCTGTTAACTCACATCACGACCTGTAACAGATCGATAGAAACAGTACGTATGCATGTACGTGGCTCTCCTGAGCAGCGTTGTGGTGTGTGTAAGTACGCTGACAGACACCAGCCCTGGCGTCAAATTTCTTCAATGTGTAAACATACTCGGCCAATAAAGGCTCATCCATTTTAATTCGAGAACAGTTATCATCAATCCGCTCCTCACCACTGCCACCGTCCTGCAGGAGCCATCAATAACACGGCCAAACCCAATTAGGATTGACAGTGCACTTAAATCTGCCTTCAGATTAGCATCCGCTCTCATAACTTTTAAAACTCTGGCAGATAGTTGCTTGCGAAACTTTATTATGAATGTAAAAATCGTTGCTGCTCTGTGGAACAAAGGGATCAGTTATTCATTTACGAAAAAGAGCAGATGACATTAAATCATCTTCCCAGTTATCTGTTCTTATCAACAGATTCGGTTCATGTGTCGCCATATTCACCATCACGCAGATTTCATGAAGTGAAAATATGAGAAGAATTTCTGCATAGTCTTTATTTGAAATATATCTGCAATGACGGTCAGAGAAGAGAGAAGTTAGCAGGAAAACATGCCGAATAATGTTGAATATTAGCATCACAGACTCAGTTACCATGACTGAGGAGCAAACGGTCCCCTAAATAACAAGACACAGTAACAAGCTGATTTCAGCCCCGAAGACACAAATCATCCAAAACCGTTCTTATCAATCACATCAGTCAATCTCAAATTGGGCAAATTTCAATAGGAATGAAAAACAACTTTATAACCGAGTGTATTATCTTACCACTATTATCTGCAAAAAAAAAAAATCTCTTCCTAAATAACCTTCACAGAAAAAGCCCCGGCTACCAACGTGCACCCTCTAATCGAACCTCTCATCAATGACGTTAACCCTATCACCTTTCATTTTATAACAACTATCTTATTATTGATTCATTTCTTTAATTATTAGAATTTCCAGTTAAACACAATTTTAGCTTAATCAAAGCTGCACTAAAACAGCACATATGAACTATTATTGATTGCTTATTATTATTATTATTATTGATTGTATTGTGTTGATCTAAGATCATAAGAAGGAACTTTGTACTATAGTGTTGCTAGACTTGTCTATTGATTGCAACTTAAACAACTTAATTAAAGAGCAAGAAACTGGAGATGAAAAGCTGTGTTGGAGTCAATCAACTCTTTGATTGACAGTTTACAGTCCTCAGCTGCCCCCAAGTGGAGACATTGAATACTGCAAGAACAATAAAGGAGGATAGTTCGGCAAGCTTTTCTATGCAGGACATGCATGCTGTTGAATGGTGAACCAGCCCGTCTCGCAGAGCCGTGATGACACCACTGAGGGACAGCTTAGAGGTTTTGGTCGTTCTCATGGAAACGGTGGAGGTGGTCGGAGTACCTGGGCGAAACAGAGAGGTTACTTGTGAGGCTAAAAGTTAAACGTCGTATTTAGTTCACGTTTGATGTGACGCGTGAAATCTAAAGTCAGACACGTCCAAGCTTCTCAATCGGCTGCGGGACGCACACTCACTTTTTAGCACAGAAAGCTGAGCAGTCTCTGCCGATGCTCTCGCTCCAAGCAGTCTTGTACAGCACCTGAAAAATCACAGGTGAGTCCTGATTCTGTGACGCTGAATATCAGACGCTGTATCACCTGGTGTTGAAGGACAACCTACCAAGAAGACCAAACAATGCAGAAACAGGGTGTAGAAGAAAGCAATGGTCCTGGCAATCTTATTGGAGAGAATCCCACGTCCCTGAGAGACACAAAAAAAACCCACAGGATTGGATAAGAAGTTTTCATCAACATGTTTTACAAGTGTGCGTTTGTGTGAATTTGAGGCATACCAGGCTCAGAGTTGCTTTATCCCAGGGGCTGAGGCTCAGGTATCGACGCTGACGCTCCTGAAAACACACAACACAGAACAATAACAATATCTCCGAGTAATGACAGACTTTGTTTTGTTGCCTCGTACAATTGTTTTGAGCACAAAAATCTGATTCAAAGAGGGATTGAAGCTTTTTTTTTTTTTTTTCTTTGTTTAAGTAATTAATTAAATTAATTCTTCTGTCTTTATGGAAGATAAAGTTCTATCTTTCCAGGAATACCTGAACCTTTGTCCTTTTTATTTCACGTACAGCTGACTGTTTTGAGGTCACAGTTCGACCCCCTCGGATTGATCATCTCCATTTTGTACTGACTTAGCTCATATTTAGAAACGCAGTAAGTTATTATCGAGGAGAACTGAAGACATTGAAGCCTGCAGCTGGACCCTTCTCAGTCAAACGTTAGACCTGCTCCCATTCATCTGATCTTATGTGAGAAGTGAATGTGTTCGTCTTGTACCCTCTTGCTAAAGGAAGCAAACGGATCCAGTCTCTCCTCGTACTGAGAGGAGTAACGCATCACGGTGTCGTCACTACCTCCAGCCTGCAGCAGAGAAAACAAAACACCAGTCAGACAGCAGTCATCAGCCTCCAAAACACAAACAAAACAAGTTAAAGGTTTTATTTTCCAGCCAAACTAACAAGATATCAGAAACAAGACCATTGTCCATGTAGAGTCCATTCATTCCCTCATTCATTCCCTCATTCTCAATCACTCACTCTGCCCGGGTAGCTCTGCAGGAATTTGATTTTCTCAAAGAGTTTGATGTTGTCTGCTCTCAGGCTGTCCAGTTCATTCTGCAGAGCCTGCATGGTCTGCTGCATGGAGCGATGCTCCTGCAGGGGTCAGGCAAAAGACAAAGGGACGAGAAATTAGTTCTCCCAGAAAAAGACACAGGAATACGTGTGTGCGCGCGTGCGGTGTGCGCGCGTGTGTGTGTGTGTGTGCGTGCGTGCGCGCGTAATAGACTGTGACTCACGGCTTCCAGCTCCTGGTTGCGGGAGCGGAACCTCTCCCTTTGGCTGGAGATGATGGAGAGCAGCGAGTCCATCTGGCCCTGAGGAAGCTCAGGATGGGGGCTCACGCCTGAACCTGGACAAAACACAGATAGTAGAGTCAAAACAACACTTGCATGCCATAGTTGATTTCCTCTATTTAGATGCCAGAGTGTTTTATGAGAAACAGGAGGTTTGTTCTGAGGCAAGATTTTATGTAATTATCTCTTTTTTTTTCTTTTTTTTTTAAGACAAGCAGTGTAAACATGTCAAAGCTTCACTCCGTTTCAACCGTCACCTGTAAGGAAAGAAACAACTGATCAGGCTAGTTAGCAGTCAACCGATTCCCCTTTCATACCAATGACCAGGGTTATTTGAGCAATTTCCAACCCTTCTTACATCAATTCAAACCAAGTCAACACGGGTTCAACTCTGGTCGTCACAATCCAGATGAGACCCCGGGTCCAGCCCACTTAAGAGAGGTGGACGGTGAAGCCCACACGGGTTGACCCTTTGACAAAATCTACACGAGTGTAACCCCGGCTGGCTCCTCTCTGAGAGAGGGCCTGCAAGGACCAACTCCACATTCACGTGCTATCACCTTCACAAGAATAAAGCTTTCAGTGGGGAGACAACACCGAAGCATCAAAGCTGCTGGGTGATTCATTCAGCGTAGCTTCAGAGGAAACAACAGCCAAACTCCCAGGACATTTATCCGTCTTGTCTTGTTATTTTGCGTAGAACAGAAATGAAATGCTACGGAGCAGTGACCAGTTAAAACGTCCCTGATGCTATTAACCGACGTTTGAAGGTCAATTCACTGTCAAAGAACTTGAAGAATTGTTTTCTTGATCAGCTTCTTCTTGTGACAGATTTGTTTCTGCAATAACACAAAATCTTCTGCCAAAGTTAAAGCAGATTTTGCCATTTCAACACATTTCTTCTTTTCATGGTCGTCTATGGACGCGGCTGGAAAAACGTCATGTTCTTCTGCGCACCAATGAGAATTTAGCAATATTTGACTGTCAGCTGTCAACTAAATCTTATCAAACCACATCAACACAGTCCTGAAGAAGCAAACAAGGCGAGTTTATGAACGTTTAACTCCTGATAAGTAACAACCACGTCTATTTTTGTTTTATCAAACATTCTTTAACTTTGGTTGTTGCATCAATTTTAGATGTAGAGACTAATCTTTATTATTGGAGGGAACATTATCTCTCCAAGGAGCAGTTGATTTGTCACTATCCTATAGCAGCCCCCTTTATTCTGCCTCTTCACCGAAAGCCGAAATGAGTTTAAGGTGTCTGTACAGTAAATTAATCCTGTTGTCTCTTTGGGGCAAATGAGCATGATGCAAAAATTCACACAGCTTTCTGTCCAACTTTTAGGGATTAAATTAAAAGTTTGGAGTTACCACTGTTGTGATATGTCTTTTGATCAAAGAGAGCGGGGCGGCTTGCTTTAAGGCGACATAACTTTCAACCCTCTTCCCCGCACCTATGCAGGGACGTACCGGTGAACATTGCGGAGGCCTCTTTGATCGGCTCCGGGATGTTCCCCATGTTGCTGACCTCCGACCCGTCCGCGTCTGGGCGCGGCAGGGAGGACATGGCCTGGATGGTGCTCAGGTCGTGCTCCAGCTTCAGGATCAGCTCCTTCTGCTCGGCGCTGGTGCGCACCGCAGACGAAAACTCCACCTGAAGCTCTGCGTACCGACCTGTTGAGAGCAGAGAACAAAGATAACTTGTAGATCATCTCCGTCAGTTTTCTCATTCGTCTTCAGATGTTATCTGTAGCTCCCAGGAGAACTCACCTGTAGCAGCTGTAAATGGCAGAAGCTGTCCAAAACATCTCTGAAACCCCGCAAAGACTCCCCTGTCCTGGTTTCTAACAAGCTCAACTCATCTCTTTCTCTGAGAATACTTATTTTACTGAACCACCCAACAAAACATATTTACAACAAGAAAGAAAAACTACCACAGCACACTTTTAGTATTTGTATAAAAGAGATTTACTTCAATTATCACACCTAGGGTGCATGTGAATAATAATGATGATGATGAATCAAATGTCAATCATAACAAATACATTGTGAACGTTTCATACAGTGATATTGCTTTTCAATGTTGTAGAAGGGACTGTTTTACAGTGCTGAGAACAAACAACATGAACGTTTAGTAAATAGAAAGATAAAGAAACAATGATACATGAGGAAAAAACGAAAGGGAGGAGACCCCGAAGGAGGAAAAAAAAAAAAGCATCTCAGGAGTGACAGAAGTGCGAGGGGAAACAACTTTCAAAAAAACATTTTACCATCCCTTTACAGTCATGCAGCCTTTTGTACTACAACACACACACATACTCGCACGCACACACTCACAAAATAAGCAGTGGGAGAAGTTATGAGAATTATTACTTCCACATTGTTGATGAAAGGTTGGAACAAAAATCATCTAAAAACACTCTGAACTTGCTAAAGCCTCAACAAGCATCTTAAAGCTTTCCAAAAGGGGTTGGGGAGGGGGGGGGTGAAGCTCTCCCCAGGTCATTTGGTTGTCAGACTACACTGTGGTTTAAGCTATTGGTGAACTGAAGCAACGACACTAGGTAGCAATATACAGAAAACTGTCGGCAACCTTTCAACAGAAGTGGATAACTATTTCACTATTTGGCTTTTTGCTTCCTCTTTTAAGTCTTGCGAGTATCGACTGAAATGTTCATTGTTCCAGAGTTGATCTCTGGGAGATTGAAAAAAATAAAACAAACAATTTTTTTTTTTTTTTTTTTTTTTTACAATTAAGCATCAAAAAACAGAATACGTGATAAATACGCGGACATGATTTAAGACTTAAAATTAGCAGGAGCCAATGTGAGAGGAAAAACAAAAAGCACGCAAGAAACGTGGAGAGGGAAGTTTAAAGGATGAGTGTATTGTGCTGTATCATGTGTGTATGTATTACTGAGTGTGCTATGCATACAGCACCACTGATTCAGAAAGTGTTTCCTTACAAAACCCACTTCATAAGATATATTTTAAAAGTATTACAAAAACATCTGAGGTTTTTCTTTCTTTTTTTTTCTTTTTTTTTCCTGAATACGGTGACCAGTGCTGCTGTTCGGGCTTCCATTACAACTAATATGTCAAATGAATAACCACTACTTCAACAGATCATACAGTAAAGCTTTACGACTTCAGAAAACATGATATGATATACAGCATCTGTTACACCTTTACAATGTTATTCAACAGTGTATAGAATCATCTGATTTAAATTTGTAGAAAAATATCTGTGGATCATGGAAAAGTCCTGAATCGTCCCTTCTCTCCTCCTGCCTTCAAACAAAAGCGTACTGTGACAATAGTGAATCAATAGCTACTTGATCGACTGTATTTACAAGTCTCTTTTCCAAATAACCATTAGAATTGGCACACGTCATTATCAATACCTGTAGTGCCCGTTATTAATGTCACAGCAAACCTGACACAAACAGAAAAATACAAAATGCCCCATGAATAAATTCAGTGTTATTACAGTGTATGCTGTTTCTGCATGCTTCCTCCTTCATTCAATGCTCTGGCCTTTCGCTGCTAGTTAGTTTATGTACAACGTAAGAAATGCATTGTGGGAAAAACAACTGTCTGAAATAAGACCCAGGACTGAAACGTGAATTCAGGTCAGTCATAAGAATACACGAGTTTGTTTGTTTCTCCTGTTACCGTTTCACTGCACTCCAGCAATTACACACAACCCTCTGCAAAAGGTTGAGGGAATATTTAAGTACCAATGTGAAGTAAATCAATTTGGATCAGGATGCGGGAAGTATTCGGAACAGGTCGGGTGAAACCGTCTACGTCTAATGACATCACTAATTTGGTGCCCTGCTTGGCAGTTAAAGGCACAACTCTGATGATCTCACATGGTTTAGGTGAGCTGATGGATCTGGCTATAAAATGGCCGATGGATTAAGTGCTTATACTTTTTACAGTAGCTATTCATCCCCATAAAACACACGCTGCGGTTGTCCAGTCCAAGCAGTCCCACAGAAGGTGATATTCCTTCAGTCAAGACTGATGTCTCACATCAGTCGTCCACAGGATGATCCAATGTTTGAGAAATTTTACAATTATCAGATACATTCGAAAAAAATCCAATTTTCGCTAATGCAATGCCGTGATCAGTATCTTTTTACAGGCTGCCAATAAATCTGGATGTACATTCAGGGAAAGGGGAGGCTTTAGGATGGACTGAGGAGACTTTGAATAGAAACCGAAACAGGT